>NC_133618.1:142760779-143060779 GCF_048593235.1 Sminthopsis crassicaudata | reverse complement strand
TGGGACATTGTGGGGAAAATAATTAAAAAAATATATTTTATGTGTATGTTTTTCTTTTTTTTTTTCCACTGTTGCTACTGCCATTTTGTCCTCTAATAAAATATATCTACTTTTCACTATTATGTTAATATTCTCTATGAATATTATACTAAATTTTTTGCATTTCATCATTTTGTCCTGAGATTCCTTGATTATACTCTCACCCTACACCTTCCTCCCTCTCCCACTGTAGAATTTATCAAGTAAATTATAAATAGATAAATAAATAAATCAGAAATTCTGCAATTCACTCATGCTTAATGACTAATAATTTCCTTTGGGACAAAGGTAACAAGTCTGAGAAGAATAAAATATTGTAAATATAGATTGGTGGTTTCACACTAGTCAATAATAGGAAGAGAAAACCAAGGCATATAGCTCCATCTAGAGCCACTGACTTATAGACACTTCCTTCCGCCCCTTGGAGAAGGCAGTCAATAGGGCACCCTGAATATTCAATAAGAATCCTAATTATTTCACACTTAAAGAATATTTTATTTAATATGCACAAGCACTGATCCTACTGATATGGATTATAAATGCTAAATTATTTTTGCAAATAGCTTAATGAGGTCCAAAATAAATCGCTAACTGGTGGTTAATTATCTGGTTATGAAAATCTCTCAAAGCAAACATTAACTAGTCAAGAATTAAAACCATAGAGTTTATAACTTGGTCTGTACTAAGAAAGGTGTGGGCCCTCTGAGAATTTTCAATTTGTTGGCAGAGTTTAAAACAAAATACCAGGTTTACACTTCTATACTCAACAATGAGGAATAATAATACTTTAGTGAAAGATAATCTTAGTGAATGTTTCAAAATTATTGTTATCTATTAACTTGTCAAAAAGACGCCAACACTGAAGATGTCCAAAAAAAGTTAGATAATCCACAAGAAGGAAGACTATATGAAAGTTTCAGTGTATATTCCTTTTTTATTACCACTGAAATTTTTACTTATTCTGCCATGTAGAAGGATGAAAAAACTGCAACCTATATTTTCTGAATAAAGTATTTGATTTGGTGGCTTATTATGAACACTCTACCCTGAAGACTCATGTACCACAATGCTTAAATAATGATGTTTCTCAACCCATATATTTCTTTATTTTCTATTTCTTTCAATGTCCCTCATTTTAAAAAAAAATTCATTCCGAGGATTGAAAAAACTTTTATAAAACCACTTTAAAATTCTAAATGACTATTTACCCAATAAGATAATCTCAAAATGCACTAATAAAATCCAATCCTATCTAAAAACATTTATTAAACACTTATTATATACAAAGCCCTATGGTAGGCTCTGTGATTAAACCAAAAACAAAACTAAAAACTATCACTGAGCTTATATTCACCGGAAAAGATACAAGAAAACACACAATAATTTAAGGAGGAGAGAGAGAGCAAAAGAGAATGAAAGAGAGAGACAGCCTGAGCAAAAGAGAGTGAGTGAAAGTGCACAAATAACTTTGGGAATCAGGAAAATCTTCCAAGAGTATCGAGATAGCTCATAGTCTGAAGTAAGAGGGAAACTAGGGATTCATCCCCTCCCCCCTTCCCTTAAATAATATTTTACTTTTTCCAACTGCATTAAGATAATTTTAAACATTGAAAAAAATTTTAGTTCCAAATTTTCTATTTTCCCCCCTCCTTCCTTAAGATAATAACCAATAAGTACCATGTATAAATCCCATCATATATAAAATCAGTTAAACATATTTTTATATTGGTCATGTTATAAAAGAAAAAAACAGAATATTAGGGGAAAAATAAAGTTAAAAAGGAAACTAGGGATTCTAAGAGGACTGAAGACTTTCCAGGCTTGTATAAAGCTATGAAGATGAGAGGCACCTTGAGAGGTATAGATTTAAAATTGTAAGGAACGGAAGACAGGAAAACAGGAACATTAATGCATTATTGGTGAACTGGTCTAATGAACCGGTCCAAACAGTGTGAAAATCAATTTGGAACAATGCTTTTAAAAGGCACTAAATTGTACATTTCCTTTGATGCAACAAAACTATGCCTATATTCCAAAGAGTTTGAAGAAAGAAAAGAATCCATATGTAAATAAAAAATATTTAAAACATCTCTTTTTAAAAATATAATTTTAATGTATTTTATTTAAATTAAATGCAAGAGGAAAAAAAAAGACATTCATTCAACATTTTCCAGTTGTTATAAGTATTGGTTGTTTCTACATTTTTAACTGTTATGAACAAAGTGGCTGTGAATATTTTTGTAAGATAGTTTCTTTTTCTGATTTGGATAGGAGTTATGGTATATGAATGCCATGGAACACCACTTCTCTATAAGAAATGATCAGCAGGATGACCAGAGAAAGGCCTGGAGAGACCCACACAAACCAATGCCAAATGAAGGGAGCAGAACCAAGAGAACATTGCATATAGCAACAAAATTATGTGATGATCAACTATAATGGACTTGGCTCCTTTCAAACAATGAGATGAATCAGGCCAAATCCAATAGGTATTTTTTCCAGAAAAAATTTATTTTATTTGAAGAAATAGAATAAGAAAAAAAGAAAAACAAAAAAGAAATACAAAAGAAAATGAAACAAAAGAGAAGATTGTCATGTGCCTAAGAGAACATCAAGGAGGATTCAAAATTTGTAACAACAAATACCATTTCAATAAAGTGTGTGTGTTATTAATTATATTATATTAATAGAAGAAATTATATTCATGAGTGCCCATCTTTTCTTTACTTCCTTGTAAATTGTTCTTTTGTTCTCTGCTGCATACCTTTTTTACTTTATTCTTTTTTCCACTTTTGTCCTCATCATCCTCATTTATAGATATATACATACACATAATCTCCACACATCTTTCCTATCCCTGATTACCTTTTATAAAACAGTTCTCTTTATAGAGACAAAGAAATGGAATCTAAGGAGATGCCTATCAATTGGGAATGGCTGAATAAATTATAGTTTATGTTTATGATAGAGTATCAATGAATCTTAAGAAATGATAAAGGGTGGTGTTCCAGAGAAACCTGGGAAGACTTATATGATAAAATATAGAAACTAACCGAACAACTTTAATATGTGCAAGAACTCTAATCAATGCAATGGCCAATCACAATTCTAGGGATGAAACATGCTACTGACTTGTTAACAAAGAGATGATGGACTCAAGATGCCAACATACAGAATGGAGCAATCCATTCTGCACAACAATGCATATTTGTTACAAGTTTTCTTTTTTCTGCCTCCCATTTTTTTTTCATGGGGTGATGGAAAATCAAGGAAAAAAATACTTGTTAATTAAAAGGAAGTAAATTAAATATGTGTGTGTGTGTGTGTGTGTATTTTTGAAATTTCAGGGCTCTAGCCAATGCATACAAGGGCTCTGGGCACAGCGCAGAATATATTTAATTTCTTTCCTTTTTATTTATCTTTCTGTTAGATTTATCTAGACCATTTCTGAGTATGGTAAATTCTATGTTCTTCCTATTATGTCCCATAGTCAAGGTATGCTGCAGATTTTTTGGAAGCTCCCCAATAAAATATCAGCTCCTTCTGTCATTGTCTTCATATGATTTAGCTATATGGGTGAAAGATCCAGCAACTTTCTTTTTTTTTTCTTCCCCCTTTGGCCCAAATTTAAAATTTCTTTCTTTCTTTCTTTTTCTTTCTTTCTTTCTTTCTTTCTTTCTTTCTTTCTTTCTTTCTTTCTTTCTTTCTTTCTTTCTTTCTTTCTTTCTTTCTTTCTTTCTTTCTTTCTTTCTTTCTTTCTTTCTTTCTTTCTTTCTTTCTTTCTTTCTTTCTTTCTTTCTTTCTTTCTTTCTTTCTTTCTTTCTTTCTTTCTTTCTTTCTTTCTTTCTTTCTTTCTTTCTTTCTTTCTTTCTTTCTTTCTTTCTTTCTTTCTTTCTTTCTTTCTTTCTTTCTTTCTTTCTTTCTTTCTTTCTTTCTTTCTTTCTTTCTTTCTTTCTTTCTTTCTTTCTTTCTTTCTTTCTTTCTTTCTTTCTTTCTTTCTTTCTTTCTTTCTTTCTTTCTTTCTTTCTTTCTTTCTTCTTCCTTCTGTTCCGAATTTTCTCCTCCTTCCCTCCACCCCCTCTCCTAAATGGCAGGCATTCCCATACATATTAAACATGTTATAGTATATCCTAGGTATAATATATATGTGCAGAACTGAATTTTGTTGTTGTTGTTGCAAAGGAAGAATTGGATTCAGAAGGTAAAAATAACCTGTGGAGAAAAACAAAGAAATGCTAACAGTTTACACTCATTTCCCAGTGTTCCTTTTCTGGATGTAGCTGATTCTGTCCATCATTGATCAATTGGAATTGGATTAGCTCTTCTCTATGTTAAAGATATCCACTTCCATCAGAATACATTGAAGTGTATAATGATCTCCTAGTTCTGCTCATTTCACTCAGCATCAGTTGATGTAAGTCTCTCCAAACCTCTCTGTATTCATCCTCCAGCAACTTTCTAATCATCTTTTGTGTTTGATAAGAAATAATGCCAATTTAAATTTTTATATTTAATTGGCTGATCTGTTTGAAAATCCTAAGATCTCATTTTTACATTTACTACCACTTTAAAGCAGTATTTCAAATCAAAGGACAATTTATATGTATATATCACAATGTAATTTAGCTATTATGCTTCCTTTGTCTTCAATTTCAAATTCTATTTCCTGGCTTTGTGTCAGGATGCAATTATACAATTATCTCATCTTTCATTCCATTAAAAGGTCATGGTTATTAATAATTTTCTATAGACATTCAATAACTTCCCTTCCACTCAATTCATGAAAGTTTTGCCTTATCTGAAGAAACATACCATGATGGGTGAGGGCAACCCAAAGGTTAATTAAATCCACAAACAGGACAGCATCATTAGAAATATGAAGAGGGTAAAGTAATCCAAAATTCAAGATCAGTAACATTCAGGGATAACAAAAGAAGATCAAGAACAAGCATTCTTCAGAGTTCTCTAAAATATGACTAAAGTCATTTACTTAAAACTCTGCTGTTCAAAAACTGCTTTCACTCATGATCTGCAGGAATGAGATACACATGGGTATATATACTATAAAATGTTCTGTATAATGTAGGCCATAAATAAATGTGTTTTTTTTTTGTACTGAACTTTACACCTCCTTTCCCCTCTTAAAGTAAGTCTTTCTAGATGAGAAAAATTGGCTTATGTGAATACTGCTAGTAGAATGATTAGATCAACTTGGATAAGGAGATGCATCAAAAAGATTCCTATGTGAGCTGTTCCAAACCTCATAGTCTCTAATCCATCAATATTTTAACTATTTTCACTGAGGCAGACTGAGAGTAATACTTCCTAATCATAATGCTGTGTAGTTGAGGTAAAGTGTCTGGCTTCTGAAAAACGTAAGCTTTGCTGGATCAAAGGCACCAAAAAGGGAAACAAAATGCCTTCTGAAGATATTCACTAGGTGTTATGGAGGCTATTCTATATAAGTCAAAACTGAAAGGAATTACCCATTAATGGAAAATTTCTAAAGATTCTCTTATTTAAGGATAACCTTGTTCTGATTGCACCAAACATTATAACACTATAAGACTCTCATTAAGATGTACCATGGTTCAAAAAAGACTATCTTATCATTCATCCATATCTGAAAAACAAAGGTTAACTACATTGCCTTGATTATTAAATTCAGGTGATCTGGGAATTCATTAGATATTAGTTCATATAGCTTGGTTACATAACTATGTACTGTGTACACATATGTTTGTTAAATAGGCCCAAAACTGAGCAGAATATTGGACTGGATTACATTTGGGAAAGTCGTCGTCTTTAATCCCAATTTGCAGGTTGGTGCAAAAGCCCATCTTCAAAAGATAATACTATTTTTCTGGAGTACTATATTGCTACAACTCATGAAATACCATAATCACAATTACAGGTCACCCAAGGGGCAGTGGAAAGATGTATGTTTGGTATAAGTAGGATGTATTATATTACTAATAATGACTCTGAAGTTGTCTTCTTGACTTGTCATATTTTTCAGAAATAAGTCGACTGAGATGCACGATGCCCTAAGAGTGGCAAGGATGAAGCCCTCCTGAGCTTGTTGTTTGTAACCCAACTGGACTTCCTATGTATCTCTGGAAACCTTCTACAAAGATAGGTGCCAGTCAGTCTGCACTAGAGAGAAAAACTGTTTGTGCAGCTGGGACACTTGTATAAAAGCATTCTATCTTCATGGTCTAGCAGTTCCTAAGAGAAAATTATGTTACTTTTGTGACAGCCTTTCTTCTTCCCTTTGGGAGGGAATTATTCCTTTCCTCTCCTTTATGACTGTCCAGAGTGATAGGCAAAAGTGCTTCATTAATATCCATAAAATATTAAAATAATCTGAAGACTCCCAATGGCCTCTCTTTGGGAGAATGCTAAATACCACTTCTGCCATTTACTATATATATGTAGACTCTGACAAATCGTTTAACCTCTCTGAAATTGTTTCCTATTCTTAAAAAAAAATTGGAGTAGATGACTTCTAAGTAATTTTTTAGCTTCTAAGAGATCTTTAGTCAAGATTTAACAAAGCCAGATATTTTGACCAGATAAGTTCATCCTGAGTTCAGTCTGTCTAATCTTTGATGAATTAGTTTGCTAGGGTGAGGCCTTTTTAGCAGAAGTCCTATCTCATCATATTGAAAATCTGTCTTGGGGAGCATCAAAACAACAGTACCTGCTGCAACCAATGAATTTTTTCCTTTAGTATAGCACAGCAACTAGGATTTTCTAATTATTCTAACTCCACTTCACCAATTTGGAGCTAGAAGAAACCTTAAGGCAATCTAGTCCAAGCCCCTCATTTTACAAATGAGGAAACAAATGCCCAGAACTTAAGTGACCTTGCCCAATGTCACTAAATCCAGTATCCTTTCTACTGCACCAATGATAGCAACTATCTCAAAATCCACCATTCATTTATTGATTTTTCTGGGATGGGGAGTGGTTTATCATTAACAATTCAGGGTGTTAATACACAAAATGTTTAGCATCAGTAACACATGATCAATAAGTGAGTCATCTTAACCCAAGGTCAACATTAGCTAAGAAAACAATCTGTGCAAAGGATAAGGCCAGAAGAGCAAGATTCCTAAGACTTTAAACTCAGCTACAACCATAGTTGTTTCTTGAATCTGTGAAGGACCAAGCTTGTCTTGAAATATGGGAATATTCAAAGAAAATACTGTCTTGAAAAGTAGAAAGGATCTGCATACATGAATATTTTTCACTTTTAAAAAATTAAATCAGGAAGGGGGGTCCATTAATTGGACAGAATTGTGGCATATGAATATAATACCATTGTGTTATAAGAAATGATGAGCAGGCAGATTTCACAAAAACCTGGACTTACATGAACTGATGCTGAGTAAAGTGAGAAGAACCAAGAGAACATTGTACACAGTAGCAGCAAGAGTATATGATAATCAATTATGACAAATTTAGCCTTTTTCAGCAGTAGAGTGACCCAACACAATTTCAATAGATTTGAGATGGCAAATTGTAAGAGCCCTTTAAATGGGTGGCGCCACAGTGCATTGGGAGATTGAGGCCCAGAAGTAATTTCTGTGGCTATTAGGACTGCCCTTGGGTGGGATCTTGGCCACGATGAGATAGCTTCGTAATGGGTGACTCTCTCGTTGATTGGCTGTGTGTGTGACCTCACAGGCCCTTTATAAGCCCACTGCAGGCAGCAGTCGCTCTCTTTAACCTGGCGCTCTTCAGCCTGGCTCCCTAGCCTGGGTGGCCAAGCCAAGATGGGTAGCCAAAAGAGGTAAGGAGTTTGGTAGTGAACATGTGGGGGTGAAGAGATTTTTGACCCCCACCACACACATTCAAGAAACCTACAGGAGCAAATATAAAATGCTATATCTAGTCTTCAAAGCCCTTCATGAGCCCAGTCTCCTCCTACTTTTCCAGTCTTCTTTCTCTCTGATCAAGTGACACTTGCCTCCTGGCTATTCCATGTCTTTTGGCTCTAGTCATTTTCTCTGATTGCTGTCCATGCTTGGAATGCTTATCCTTCATCTCTGCCTATTGGCTTCCTTTTTATCTCAACCAAAATATCATCTTGTGCAAGATGCCTTTCTCAACCCCTCTTAATTCTAGTGCCTTATTTCTGCTAATTACCTTCTATTTATGGCATGAGTGCATATGTGTGTGTGTGTGTGTGTGTGTGTGTGTGTGTGTGTGTGTGTGCGTGCATGTGTTGTGGAGAGTCTAAAGAGGGGAGGAAGGGATGGTTCTTATATATTTGCTTATTTTTTATCTCTTCCATTAGATTGCAAGCTCCTAGAGAGCAATGACTATCTTTTACTTCTTTCTGTATTCTAGACCCCTAGCATACTTCCTGGCACATAATAGGCACTTTAAAAAATATTTACTGACTGACTACAGACAACAACCTGAGAGGTAGGAAATTTAACATAAATAAACTAAGACAAACCAGTTATGTGAATTGTTCAGGATCAGATAGCTAGTGAGGCAGAATCTGAACTTTAGTCTTCATGACTCTATACTTAGTGCTCTATCCACTATGCCACCCTTGATACATAACAATAAAATAGATGTACTGAAGATCATTTTTTTTATACAGATGTGCTGAGCAAGGATAATGGACAACAGATGGATCACTCAACTAACCAAGTGACTATATATGGTACCACAAATAGCCAGGACTAGGAAGCCAGAAATTCTATGTGATGAGTTCAACTTTTTTTTTACTTAGGGGAAAAAAAGAGTATGGAATAAAAGGATTTTCTTTTTGGTAAACCTGTATTCTGATTGAGAGGAATGATCATAGATTCAAATATGAATTTATGGTCAATCTTTGATACTTATTTAAATCTAAAGATCCTGATTAGTTGATTTTAGAAGGTTTTCTAACAAAGTCTGGTTATTAACTGGTTCCATGATTTAGAAAAACAAAACAAAACAGCATTACAAATAGCTGAACTTCCATCCAAACCATCAAGAAGAACCAAATCAGGGATCAAGATCACGAGCTGATCAGGCATGTTGGCTATAATGTATTAGTAATATTTTTGAAAAATTACAATGGTAGGGATAATGTTATACAAGCTTTTATATTTTAACTACTTTTAATATTTGTCTTCAGATATCATACTTTTCTAGTGAACTAATATTTCTTTTTCTTTCTTTCTTTTTTTAAAAGCTTTTTATTTTCAAGACATATGCATAGTTAATTTTCAATTTTCATCCTTGTAAAACCATGTGTTCCAAATTTTTTTTTCTCCCCTCTCTCCCACTCATCCCCTCCTCTGGCTGGCAAATAATCCAATACAGGTTAAACATGTGCAATTCCTCTATACATACTTTCACAATTACCATGCTGCACAAGAAAATTCAGATCAAGTAGGAAAAAAAATGAGAAAGAAAACAAAATGCAAGCAAACAACAACAAAAAGAGTGAAAATACTATGTTGTGATCCAATCAAGTTTGGATGCAGATGGATCTCTCCATTACAAGACCATTGGAACTGGCTTAAATCACCTTGCTGTTGAAAAAAGCCAAGTCCATCACAATTAATCATCACAATCTTCTTGTTGCTGTGTTCAATATTTTCTTGATTCTACTCACTTAATTTACTATCAGTACAAGTAAGTCTCTCTAGGTCTTTCTGAAATATCCTCCTGATCATTTTTTATAGAACAATAATTTTCTATAACATTCATATACTATAACTTATTCGGTCATTCTCTAGCTGATGTACATCCACTCAGTTTCTAGTTTCTTGCCATTACTAAAAGGACTGCTACAACATTTTTGCACATGTGGGTCCCTCACCCTCCTTTATGGTCCAGTAGAGACACTATTAGATCAAAAGGAATGCACAATTTGATAGCCCTTTGGATAGAGTTTCTTGCTCTCCACCATGATTGGATCAGTTCACAACTCCACCAATGTATTAGTGTACCAGTTTTCCCACATCCCTTCTAACATTCGTTATTATCTTTTCCTGTCATTTTAGCCAATTCGAGAGGTGTGCAGTGGTACCTTAGAGTTGTCTTAATGTGCATTTCACTGATCAATAGTGATTTAGAGCATTTTTTCATATGACTAGAAATGGTTTCAATTTCTTCATCTGAAAATTGTCTGTTAATATTCTTTGACCATTTATCAATTGGAGAATGGATTGTGGTCTTATATTTTAGAAATGAGGCCTTTTATTGGAACCCTTGGATGGTCTCAATTTACTGCTTTCCTTCTAATCTTGCCTGCAATGGTTTTGTTTGTGCAAAAACTTTTAAACTTAATATAATCAAAATTATCCATTTTGCATTCTATAATGTACTCTATTTTTCCCCCCCTGAGGCTGGGGTTAAGTGACTTGCCCAGGGTCACACAGCTAGGAAGTGTTAAGTGTCTGAGACCAGATTTGAACTCGGGTCCTCCTGAATTCAAGGCTGGTGCTCTATCCACTGTGCCCCCTAGCTGCCCCTATAATATACTCCAAATGAACTAACATTTCAAAATGGTTTGAAGACATATAGTTTCTACTATCTAGTAGTCATTCATTCATCAAATATTTAACTCTAACATTCTACTAATACATTGTGCTTCCATTGTTTATCTCTTTGGTTTTCACATCCTTGAAAGTATCTGTTCCAAATCTTTCCTCAATTTCTCAACTCTACTCACACAATTTCCTCTCTTGCTTCTTACTTGTGAGAAAAGTGAAGCCATCCATTTTGAGCTTTCATCTTCAATCCTCTATACTAGAGGTATCAGGTGCAATCAATTCACAAAAACTTCTGAGCACACCAGAACCAACTTAAAATGTAACTAAGAAATGTTTAACAAAATAAATGTACAATACATCCTAGATATTAATTTGTAGTTTTCTAAGTTATATGAGAGTGTGGGGATCCCTTTCTGTTTGAGTTTGACACCAATGTTCTCTACATCATAGTTCTATACTCATCCATTCTCTTCTGGTTCTCTCTAATTTCATAAGATAAAGTAGCTGTCCATTTTTTAAAAAAATTTTTTTTAAATCAAGACTAAACCTTCTACTTGTGCTATGGATTTCACTCTCTCCAAAAGCTTGCTTCACTGAACACATCTTTTTTTCTTATACCCTGGATATTGCAAAAGCCACGGAAGAAGCTGGATGAATCCTTAACTTGGCAGTTCTAGAATCAAGAATAAAGGGATGTGGGTTTTATTTTTCTTCTTAATTATCACATGACAAATTCTGAATTTAAGGGGGAAAATGATTGTGAAGTTCTTGGAGATATAACTTTATGAATCCCTCATTTATTTATCCCCTCTATTGTATGGTAATAACAATTCTCAAGGGGTATTGGTGTGTTTGCTTTTTTCAGTTGTCTGCAGCAACTTCTCGAAACTGCTTCACTAAAATATCCCTGGCTCAAAAAATTGTGTTTACTCAGATTTTTATATTATTCTCCTTGATTGTGATGGTATGGAAACTAAATGAAAAAGCACTTGGTTCTTTATATTCATATTGGTCTAAGTATTTGATACCCTTTGTGATATTGATTACTAAAAAGACTATACAGCAAAGGTCTCATTATATCCTCTGGAATGGACTGCAACACATTGAAAAGAAAGGCCTGGTATTTTATTGAAATGTTCATAAAATGGAACAACTTATATGTCTTTATTCCATTACTAATTGGGACTATAACATAATTTGGATATGTCTGTTTTTGCTTGAAGAGGCTAAATGATTTTTCAGTAATAGCTTATTAAGTGACAGCAAAGTATTCTAAATCTCTACAAGTTTCAAGGATACCAAGCAACTGAAAATCATACCAAATTTAGTTTTAAAACTGTTTCAGTTAGTGTTAAGATTTTAAGTCAAGGATTTTAAGAGATAACATGTTAAGTATTTAATCTAAATTTGAATTTATTAATCTCCTTATCCCTTCTTACATAAATAAAACTTTGTTTTGAGCCACAAAAAAGGTGGATTTAAAAGTAAATTCTATTTAACACTAAAATCAAACTAACTCTAATACTACCTAAGTTGTTCACAATAAGAAAAGATACATTTCCAATCTCTTTCTACTACAAAAGTGGTCTTGATACCTAAACAAGAGACAAAGTAGAAAAAAGAAAACTATAGACCATTTATGTAAAACTTTAAAGAATTAGCAAGTAGCTTAAAAACAACATATTAGAAAGATCACAAAGTATGACCAGATTGAGTTTATTTCAGTAATGTAGGAATGATTCAACATAAGGATACTGTAAATATATTAAGTATATTAATAATAAAAATAATAAAAACCACATGATTATAATATCCACAGATGCTGAAAAGATTTTTTAAAACAAAATTCAACACTCATTTCCATTAAAAATGCTAATAATCATAGGAGCAAGTGTATTGTTCCTTAACATAATAAACAGTATTTATTTAACTACAAGAGCAAACATATGTAATGGAAAAAAGTTAGAGGCTATTTTTGTAAGATCTAGGATAAAGTAAGAATACTTATTATCACTGTTACGATTTAGCTATTTAGTGAAAAAAAAAAAGACCACTAGCTATCTCAATTAAACAAGAAAAAGAAATTGAAGGAATGAACACGGACAAAAAGAAAATTAATGCTTTCTGCAGATGATATGCTTAGTGAATTCAATAGAGTAAACTAAAAATTAATTGAAATAGTAATTTCAGCAAAGTTTCAGGATAAAAAATAAATTCACATAAAGTGTCAGCTTTCTTATACATAACTAACAAAACAGGGTGGCTAGGTAGTACAGTAGAAAGAGTGCCAGACTCAGAATCAGGAAGACTCATTTTCCTGAGTTCAAATCTGGACTTAGATTTGAGCTGTATGACTTGATTACTGCCTGTGTGACCCCAGGAAAGTCACTTAGATCCGTTTGCCTCAATTTTTCTCATCTGTAAAATGAGCCAGAGCTAAACCCTTCCAGTATCTTTCTCAAGAACTGAAAAACAACTGAATAACAACAATCAACAAAACAGAGAGAAATTCAATTCAAATTCCATTCCAAACAATTATGTTGGTTATATTTAGCATTTTTGTACTGTTTTAACAAAAAAAAAAAAAAAAAAAAAAAAAGGTCAATTGATAGAAGAGATTAGCTATATGCAGAAGCAAATGGATACAACAGTACAGTATTCAATAAAATCCTATAACTTCAGTCCAGTTATTGGGGTAAAGGACTCAATCTTTGACAAAAACTTCTGGAAAAACTAGGTAATAGTCTGGAAGAAATTAGGTTTCTTTCTTACTTTCGCTCCTGCTCTCCTGGTCCCTTTGTCTTTTGATTAAAATATGTTTATTTTCTTCTTATTATAAGGATTATAAATTCAGTCCTTGAACCTGCAATGCCCTTAAACTAACAGAATTCCCTTGTCCTTTCTACTTCTAAACTTGTAGTTGCTTCTACTTCCTCATCATCCTATTATTCTACTGAAACTCAGAAAGACCTTTTAATTACCAAATTCAATAGTCTTTTCTTAGTTCTCAATGTCCTTACCTTTCTGTTTACATTTGATTCTGCTAACCTCTTCTTGTTTTATTATATTTTCCCCTGGTTTCTCTGATTTAGCTCTTTTCTGATTTTCTTACTCAAATCATCAATTACTACCAACAATATTTTATGATGTAACTGTGCAAAAGTACTATTGTTAGATGCTGGGGATGGAAGAATAATAAATTGTAAAATATAGAGAACCTCCACTTCATGTCTAGAAGATGGCTAAGATACCAAGCAACAAAAATAGGCAAAATGTAAAATATTCCATGATAAACGCATTAGATAGCTACAGAACACTGTGCCATGTGAGGTCTCAGAAAAATATAAATTGGCAAATAGGGAGCTCGGTGCAGAAAAAGCTTTTTTAGTGAGGCAGAGAAAGAAAGTTGTTGAATTTGTCTAGAATAAGGAGAATGTGAGGGATAGTGGGTAACATGATGCAAAGATGGGAAGTCAGGGCAATTCAAAGTTGTGGATGACCTTGGCAAATGGCAAAATTTTGAGCCTGACTTGGTCAACAAGAGGAAACAGGTAAAAATGTCTCAGCAGAGGAATGACAATACCAAGTCTACACATAAGATTACTTGAGTGAAGCAGGAAGACATGTAAAAATGTATGTATGTGTGTGTGTATGTATAGAGGGAAAGTGGGGGTATTAAATTAAGATAGTGACAGCAGGAATAGAAAAGAGGTGATGCATTCAGAACATTTTCAGTTGAAATTAATAAACCTGGATACTACCTCAGACCTATCAGATTGATATGACAAAAAAAAAAAAGAAAGAAAATGATAAATGTTGGAGAAGATGTAGGAAAATTGGGACACTAATGCATTGTTGGTAGAGTTGTGAACTGATCCAACCAATCTGGAGAATAATTTGGAACTAAGTCCAAAGAGCAACCAAACTCTGCATAACATTTTGATATAGCAATGCCAGTAATAGGTCTATATCTCAAAGAGATCATGAAAAAAGGAAAAAGATCAATATGTATAAAAATATTTATTACAGCAACTCTTTTCATGGTGGCAAAAATTAGAACTCGAGAGGATGCCCATCAATTGGAGAATGGCTGAACAACTTGTGGTATATGAATGTAAAAGAATACTAATGTGTTATAAAGAATGATAAGCAGGTAGATTTCAGAAAGACTTACATGAATTGATGTGGAGTGAAGTGAGCAAAGTCAGGAGAACACTGTACACTGTTACAGCAAGATTGTGTGATGATTAAATTAACTATGATAGGCTTAGCTCTTCTCAGCAATACAATGATCCAAGACAATTCCAAAAAACTTATGACAGAAAATGCTATCTATATCCAGAGAAAGAACCATGGAATCTGAAAGCAGATTAAAGTATACTATTTTCACTTTTTTGTTGTTGTTTGTTTCCCTGTTTCTCATGGTTTTTCCCTTTTGTTCTGATTCTTCTTTCACACTATGACTAATGTGGAAATGTTTTTATAATAATAGCTTTTTATTTTTCCAAATACACGAAAAGACAGTTTAACATCCACCTTTGTAAAACTTGTGTTTAAAATTTTTCTTCCTCCCTTTCTCCACCCCTAGATAACAAGAAATTCAATATAGGTTAAACATGTGCAATTCTTCTAAATATATGGAAATATTTTAGCATGATTACATATGTATAATTTATATCAGACTGCCTGCAATCTTTTTAAGACAGCAAATCTTGATGAGAGAGAAAAATTTGGGACTCAAAAATCTTATAAAAAATCAATATTGAAAAATATCTTTCTATGTAATTGGAAAAAAGTATAAAAACTATTTACAAAAAAAAAAAAAGCAATTAATAGATTTGTGAACGGTCCCAGCCCCTAACAAGTAACTGATGAAATACAAAGTAAAGGAGAAGGATGAGCCAAAGGTAATCACATCAATTAACTGAGCCATGGCCTATGACAAGTAATAACTTATACCATTTATTTATTAATTGTGTATTAGCTATATGCCTATGACAAGTAATAACTTATACCATTTATTTATTAATTGTGTATTAGCTATAGGGAGAGCAGGTTAATTTAAAAATGATTATTTGCAATGCTGAATTAATTTAATCATTTATATGACTCCTATTGTTATGAAATAAATCATTCCTACCTAATATTATTAAAGTCTTTTTTATATCCATTTAGATATAAAAAGTAAGAAGATCTAAAATGCTATTGATTTTCTCATTTCAATAACTTCACTAAACTGAAAACCAAAAAACACTTTGTCTTTTATGTCATAATTTTAAAATGTCCAAATTTTGAACAAATTTGTTTTACTTAGTTTTCTAATTTAATTTTTACCTCTATACTGAAGTAGCCTCTATCCACATAGTCTCCCAGGAAGAGGTAGCGTGTGTTAACAGGTGATCCTCCAACTTCAAATAATTTCATCAGGTCAAAGAATTGTCCATGAACATCACCACACACTAGGTTAAAAAAAAACATGCAGGTAACAGTATTTACAATTTCAGAAGAAAAAAGGCATTATACTAAGAGGAATTATTATGATCAGTATTTTTAAAAATTATATTCAAGTTGTCATAATGAAATTCTCTTCTATAGACTTTTTGGACTTAATGAACAAAGAAAATATTATAGTAAAATTAGCAACATTTCAAATTTCAAAACAATATCAAAGAAAATTAGCACAACATATAACTTCCACAAGAATACTCAATACTTGTATTAGTGCCCATCCATATATGTCATCATGGAACACTTCTCAGACCTGTGATAGGTGCTTCCAATTCTATCATAGTCTTTTCACTTTTCAGAATGGCACCTCCATCATTGATTATCTTTAAGGCTGCTTCCTCTTCTAGTCTACCTTCTTTCACCAAGTGGTTTTTCAAGATATCAAGTCTAGGTTTACCATCTTCAAATATTTCTTTTATGGTGAGCCGCCGAGTTGGAGGAAAAGGAACAGCTAGAAACAGACAAAAAAATAAAAATAATTGTGTTTAGAGAAGGTGATAATATTACGAATAAAAACCATATGCTTTCTGTGGTTATTTAATAAGTTCTCTGGTTCTATATCCATAACACTTAAATTATATGATGAAAAATTTCTAAGATCCTGTATATTTCAAATCTGGCTTCAGTCACTTGGTAGCTGTGTGACTCTAGGCAAGTCACAATCCCTTAAAAAAAATCCTGGATATTAAATCTGATCATTTATTGTTTTTGGGAAAGACTGCAGATAAATCCAATGCCATAAGCCTCATATTTGATCATAAGAGATTTTTACCTATCATATCATATCATCAAGTAGGCACTCAAAAATAATGTTTACTGAATTTGATGCTGATTTAAACAAGTAAAATAAAAGACTTTCCTACATAAATTTTAATGTAGAAGTCTTTTGTTATTATAATTCTTTAACTAAAAAGAGAAATATAATCCAAAACAACAAATATTTCCTAAGCACCTACTATGTTTAAGGCATTGACTGTGCTTTGTATTCTGGAGAAAGACAAAATCAGAAGTCAAGGAATTTACATCCTACTAAGGGATTTAAAAAAGTGACTCCAAACTATGAAATTATTCATTTAAGAAGAATTAAAAAGGAAAAATCACAATGCTTAAAGATGATGTTTAAACTATATGCTTGCATAATTCTTTTCGATTTGAATTAGTTCAATGGTCAGAGCAATGGATCTGGATTTAAAAGACATCGGTCATTTATGGTGCCTTTTACACTGGTGTAATTTTGGATAGTTAAAATAAGGCAATTAGACTACATAAGTATTAAAGTCCTTTCCAGTGTGAAAATCCTATAATGCTATAAATTCTAGGTTAGGCAGACTATAAAATTACATAAATACATTTTACTTATTTTAACAAACATTAAACACATATTAAAGTTACTTAAAAAGATTACATAGTTTTCTAGAAAAAGATAAAAAAATTCTATCAAGGATATAACTGATCTGATGGTATAAATTTTTCCCCCCAATAAACATAAGTTTGAAAAGAGCAGATATAAAAGTAATAGTTCTGTTTCTTAATAACTAAGCATGCTAAAAAGGGATGTTTCAAACTAAATCATCTATTTTTCCATTTTGTTACCAGGTTTTACTTTGGAAGCTCTGAAAGTCAATTCAACCCATTTCTGATCATACAATTGGGAAGGGGACAATTTGTCTCAATTGCATGTATGACGCAAAGTATGTATGACAATACAATTAATGAACTACCTTGCTAGGAAAAACACGAAACATTTAAAAATTAAATAGTTTAATTTAATAACATCAAATATAATGACAAATAAAACCTACTTTATTTTGTATTCCCTAAGTGACAGCCTGAAAGCAACAAATTTCTCAAACAGAAAGGAGCTCAACTAAATGAAAGATACAAGTATCTTTAAATAGACACTTTCTACACTATCCAAAGGGTGAGAGAGACCCAAATAGATAGCAGGAATAAAATGGCTTATTTTAGTCAGATTTTGCATGATTTTAGAAGTTCAAAATATTTTCATTATGACAAGCTTCCTTATGAATCCTATTCTTTAACTACTAAGAAATTACTACAGAAATTATAGTAGTTATTAAAACAGTAAAATAAGAGAACACCACTTTTTATAGATGAAAAAATTCTTTTTTGGGGGGGATTGTTTTGTTTTATTTTTTAATTGTAGCTTTTTATTTTCAAAACATATGCATGCATAATTTTCAACATTCACCCCTGCAAAACCTTATATTCCAAACTTTTCTCCTCCCTCCACCCCTTCCTCTAGATGGCAAGTGATCCAATGTGTTAAACATGTATAATTTTTCAATACATATTTCCACAATTAGATGATAAAATTCTTAGTCTTAGATTTATATTACTTCACTAACACCTTTTCTACTTTCAAGGTGCCATCACAGCAAAAAAATGATCTTGAATGCTCAAAAGCTTCATCACAATATAAAAAGACCTAACAAGTCCTAAGCCAGAAAGCCTTCAAGAAAGGGCTTACTGATGTTGTATATCTGTTATTCAAGAACTTTGCTAAAACCCTCCACTTAGGTATGCTTCAAGATGAAGAAATTTTCAGCCATAGAAAATATTACAGATTATTCACCAAGAGCTGTAGAGGGTTGGCAATGTGGTTTTTTTTCAGACAAACTAACCACACCAAGGAAATAAAAGATCTTTGCAGTTAATGAAGTGATATTTATACAAGCCAGAGAGAAAAATGAAATGCCATTTAAATGGACAATTCAATTAAAAAACAAACAAAAATAAAAAAGACAGATTTTACTTAGCTGATGAATGAATATGGTAGCAGGAAGAGACTGACAACAAAAAGTCATAAATTTATTCAAAATTTATCTAAAATGGGAGAGCATGATTTGGTCTGTCTCCCTAAAAGATTATTCCAAGAAATGAAGAAAGTGAACCATGGCTGCAAAAAGATCAGAAAGCAGGGGAAAATGAACATGTCACCTTAAGGGACAAAGGAGAAACACAAGTCATCTAAACAAGATTTCTTGGGGCTGTCTCTCCAGAAAATCACTAGTCCTTTATCATATAAGACCCAAAGGAAGTTTCATACTTATCCCTTTTATATCTCATTGCTATCTCAACTTAGTCAAATCCAAATCAAACGATCATGAAATGGGTAAATTACCAATGGAAAGCCTAAATTACAGCCTATCCTACTTTAAACCTTTTCTCAGTCAAAGTGATGTCTAAAATTAAAGTAGAATCTGAGATTCTGGGATGAAGTTATTAATACTTGGCTTTAACCTATTTTGCCACTGTTCATCATAATATTTTTTAAAAAACCCTAAAATTCTATTGATGAGATATTTGTTTCATCACAACTCAGCTATACCTTATGTATGTGTTTTTTAAATTTATATAGACAAAAACATCAGCCAACCTTTCAGTACTCTGCTGGAATAAACCCAATATTTTTACTAACTTTAAGGTAAGAGAACAGAGGTTGAGAATCTCTTCTTTTCCTGAATAATGAGATATTCAGAGAAAAAGTAAGCAAGATTCAGATTTCTCATCCAAAATGAAAAGTGATCTGAGTGGAAGTGATCTGAAGATAAAAATCAGAATGGGTAATTTATACTGTTTAAATTTACTTTCTTCAGTTATCTAGTAACAATAATTTCTTTCCTTCTTTGTTTTCTTTCTTAAATAGGGCAAAAGGAAGCAAGTAAAAGTAACTCTAAAGTAGGTTAGGGTTAGGGCAGATAAGAGAAATGGGACAAGGACAGACCAAAAACAATGAATGGAGTTAAGTTGTGAAGAGGTACAGTGGTTAATACAGGATCTATGGCATAAGTCTCCTAGGGCGGATGTGCCAAAAATAGAACAGCATTATTAGACTGAGCCAAGTAGGATCTCTGGACTTTAGACTGCAAAGAAGGAATCCCTGTCACATTGGGTAAGCCTACTTCACTTAAATTACTCTCTGGAAAATCTATATTTAGCAAGTTCCATTTTTTAATATTTTTATTTGTTTTATGAAAAATCTCCACAAAGTTCTACTTTGATGCTTTGATTATGCTAAGGAGATAGCCTTGAATTCTCAATACAGGCTAAATCCTGGTAAGTTCTGCCATGTTAGAAAGGCTTCAATTATAAGCCAATAATAGGCAGAGACTGATTTCCCAGGAGCAGCCTAATTAAGTAGGAAAAAGCTTAGCACCATTAGGCTGGAAACTGGATGATTTCTTTGGCCATAATAATCAATTAAACATAGAAAAATGCAAAATGGTCCTCAGTCCTGGGTACTCCCACTCTCACTTCACTTCTTCAGTGATGGTGGCAGAGAATAAAAACTTGTTTGTAACAATCTCACCAAAAAAAAAAAAAAAAAAAAAAAAAAAAAAAAAAAAAAAAGAATAAAGGATGATTACAATTAGAATCATCTTAGTAAGAAAAGAGAAACAGAAGAAAAGACAGTTTAAAAAGAGTTTGAAGAGATCTAACTAAGCAAAGACCTTTAAGAATGAAATTGGGAGGGGAAAAACATTAAAAAAGGATTTCTAACAAACTTTTTTTTTAAAACCATAAGAGCAAAGGAGAGCTACTTACATTTGAACTTTTAAAATTCCCAATGTGTCCAATGAGAAAGTTAGAATCACCAAAAAACAAAACAAAACAAAACAAAACAAAAACAAAACAAAACAAAACAAAGATGGGAAGGGTAGTTTGACTTAGACTAAATATTTAATAAAGGGTTTCAGTGAGTTCAAACACATTCAAAAGAGAACCCTCACTCAACATATTCTCAAAGTGATCATCCAATCAATCCCTCCCTTGAAGATCTCTGAGAAGGAAATCATTACTTCCAAAGGCTGTTTATTCTACTTTTAGAAACTAATCGTTAATCCTCACATATAGCTTCTTTGTTCACTGCTCCTCAGTGACAATTTTGTCCTCAGCAAACAGAAAAACTCTAAACTGCATAAAAAGCTAGCCAGAGGCTCAAAGGCAACAGGAAAGCCAATACCAATGGAAACCAACCAATAACTATCCCCTTCGATCCTAACCTTCTGTTCAGAAATGGGCCAAAAGCAAATTTAGTCTCCAAGATTCCATATTCAAAGACAGCAATAAGGCTGCGTAAAGGGCACCAGCTTAGTTAGTACAGCACTCATTTGTGAAATTGGGCTAATAAAGGCACTTGCCTAGCATAGTAAGCACTATAAAAATGTCAATTATTATTATTGTTGTTATTGTTAGAATATTCCATGGGGATTGGACACCTACAACAAGGATCTTAGAAGACTTTCCAAGTGCTCAGACTAGGACACTCCCAGGGCTCTGAGGTCCTGAGTATTCTATCTTAAGACCACCTAAATATCCAATACTCTGAACCTCAATGATGAAGGGTGGAGGAAGGAGCTAACAGCAGAAGGCAGAGACAATAAGCACAGGAATCTGGTTGATCTAGAGTAAGACAAAGAAGGATAGACAGTCTTACTAAAAAAACACAACAGTGGATAGAGCCTAACCCAGACAAAAAACCCCAGTTCAGAAACTAAGAATAGACAAATGAATAAACTGAAGGAACAATATGAAGAATTACTATAAATCCAGAGGTTCCATTCTACAAAGAGACATTAATCTAACAACTGAAAGAAAACTCAAAGGAAAAAATGGACCTCCTACAAATATAAAAACATTAAAGACATGAAGAGATTTACAAAAACTAAAAGCCTTTGATTAAAAATATGGAAGAAGAGCAAATAGCTAGAAGAGAAAGTGGCAAATCTTACCAAGTAAGAGACTCACTGAAAACTAGAATAGACCAAACAAAAATCAATGATTTTATATCATCAATAATAGTTGAGGCAACAAGAATTATTAGAACAATATTAAAAGACTGGGGAAAGAAAGAAATTCTTTGGACATGGCAAATGTGTTGCTTTAATTTGCTTGACCATGCTTATTTGTTACACAAATTATTTTCTCTTTTATTAAGTGGGAGTAGACACTAATAGTGATGAGGTAAAAAAGCCAATTGATATTTTATTTTATTTATTTATTTTTGCTGAGACAATTGGGGTTAAGTGACTTGCCTAGGATCACATAATAGAAAATGTTAAGTATCTGAAGTCACATTTGAACTCAGGTCCTCCTGACTTCAGGGCTAGAGCTCTTTCCATTGCACTACCTAGCTGCCCTGAAACTTATTTTTTAAATGCAGAAAAGAAGCAAGAAGAAAGTTGACAATTCATACAATAAGACAATTTTGAAAGCATGTGTACAATTTTATTTACTTTGTCAAAAACAAGTGTTAAACGAAGTGAAGATTCCACTTAATATACAAACCTGTATTGGGCTCGGTATGTATACAGAAATGCTCATTTTTTAATTAATAATTTTAAAGTGCTAATTAAAACTAAAGTTCCTAAAATGTATAAGGTTGTTAATAATATTAAGAGGTAGGGGTAAAGGATTAGCAAAGACTAATACTATACAGCCAGAACCGAATGCCACATTTATTATTTGTGCTTCAGACAATTTGCTTTTTAAAAGTTCACTATTTCATGCCACCAAAACATAGTTCTCTTGCTTATCTAGAGTCAGTGATTTAACAAGTGTGCAAATGGGAACTTTAAAAATTGACATTGAGCATATAGGATAAAAAGTGGGGGGAAAATCTATTAGATAAATTCTAATTAAGGCCACATCTTAAAATTACATATTATAACATAATTTAACCCACAAGTACACAAACTTAAAACAAATGAACTCAAAGATGCACCAAGCATTTATAACCCACTTATCAACATGCTGATTAAAGATTTTTTTAAAAGTCAAAGTATTATATAATTGAAATCAGAAATTGTGTATTACAGGATAATTCTATCACTTAAAATAGGTCCCCACACAGTTTATTACAATTAATCAAACAAAAGGCATTTATTAAATACTAACCATGCCCCCAAGCACTGTGCTAAATGCTACAGATTAAAAGGGCAAAAAGTTGAAACCATTTTGGTTCTTTAGAAACTTTCAACAAATACACACAAAAATACTTAAAGGGACTTTGATGGGCATCAAAGAAATCAGAAGGTTAAGTCAAATAGCTTGTGAAACCAAGAAGTTAAGAATGGGGAGAAGAAAGGACAAAGAGAGAAAGAAGCTAAGAAGAGAGAATTCTATAACTAGCTTCCATTCAGAAACCTAAGATGTCCAGGACTTTGACTAGAATCTTCTCGTTTGTCTTAGGACACAAAGAAAGTGGCAAATAAATCAGAGAAAAGAGCTATGGTCATTTGCTAGAATAACATGGAAATGAAAATCATCAAAACTACTAGCACACCTTCAAATTAAAGCACACTTTAAGTATGTTGTTTTAAGTTTTCTAAGCTATTATCTTTAAAAATTTTTTATTTTGTTTTTAGTTTATGAAATAAAACAAGCATTTATGATAGATGAATTTACATAAAACTACAAATCTACTATGTACAACTTGCTATTCCTTTCAATTATACAACAAAATTATCATGTAAATTTTTTTTCTCTCCCCTACTTCAGTCTTAAAAAATGGCTACTATTAAACACAAATAGTTACACATATGTAAAATTATTCTATACACACTTCTATTTTATCAGTTCTTTCTCTAGATCTAGCATCTTTCTTCATATGTCCTTATAAAGTTAATTTGGGTATTTATAATAGACAAAATAACATTTACTCAAAGTCATTCTTAAAACAATATTGCTATTACTGTATACAATATCCTGTATATAACGTAACATATACTAATGCTTCCCTGCATTTTCCAGTCTTTGCCATCACAAAGAGAGCTGTTATAAAAATTTCAAAACATTTATTTAGGCTCTTTTCCTTTTCCCCCAATCATCTTTGGAAACAGAGCAAATAGTGGTATTTCCGGGTCAAACATGTTTTTAAGGAGACCAACATCATAGAGTGATATCTTGACTTGTGTGTGAACTGGATTTAAGTAAGGCAGAATTACACAAAGTTGTCAGCCTCCTCTCTTCCAGAGTCATCAAAATTCAATAGCAAGACAAAAATCAAGACTGATGATGGCCTAAGATGCAATTGATGATCTTTAGTGTCTTTGATGTCTGACTAAGCTTTAAACTCACTGCAGCCTCTACTTCTATTCTCTTCATTTCTGTTGGAAAAAACTGTTCTTAGTTGCCTACTCATCAGGGAAGTCTTTGTATACTTGGGATAGATATTCTCCTAACTCACTAATGGATTTGAAGCCTCTCAGTTACCCTCAACCTAGATAAAAGCACTTATTAAATGCTTATTATGTGCAAAGCACTGGAGAAACAAACCAAAAAAAGAGACAGTTCGTGATTTTGGGGGTTTGGACATTGCACAGGGTACAGATCAGGTAATCTGATGGCGCTGGGAGGAAGGGGGTCCCACCCTAAAGAGGAACATGGCAATTCCCAGGAGAGGTGTGCTGGACCTTAGAGAGGAGTACCTTGAATATCCTTATTAGGAAAGGAATGAACACAACATATGTACGTGTAGCTTCCTGTAGAGAATCATGTATCTATTATAGGCTAGGATGTAATTATGTATGCAGTAGTAGCTAGAAACAAGTAGCAAGATGATAAAAGCACCTGCAGTCCTTGTAATAAACGGAGCCTCACACCACCCTGACTCTCGCTCCTCATTGTTCACAATCTTCACCATTTTAGGTGGACAGGCAGTGCTGGTCACATAAGGCCTGTTCCACTTAGGAGTTAGGACCGTGACCCCTAACAGGGGGCCACACTAAGACAGATGAATGATGATGTATTTTTAGTGTCACTTCTATCAATAAAACTATCAGTTTTGAATATTCAACTATTTGATATTGCCAAAGACATTGGGGGCAAAATTTTATTTTCTGGGTCTTTAGGAGTTAGAAAGACAATTACTATAGCATTTACAAAGGTGAATGGCCAGTTTAATCAGTACAGGGATTAGTCCCCTAGATAATGGCTGCTAGAGCTGTCTGCAATTACAGAAAATCTTGGGCAATGGGTCCTGGTGCTCTACAAAGGAGTCTAATGGAAAGCAGCAATTAAATTGGTGACAAAGGTTTGGCTCATCTAGTATATGCTGCCTGGCTGAATTTGTATCTCATCTGAGATATAACAACATTTTAAACAAACAGTACTTATATAATACTTTAAGATTTATAAAGCATTTTCTAAATATCATTTTATTCAAGACTTACAATGATTATGAGAAATAAGTGCTAATTAGATCCAAATCAATTATCAAGGAGCCAAAACGGGATTATTCAGGGCCTAGCAGCTCCCACTTTAAAGGAATGGTTTTAGTTTATCCCTATTATATATAATGTTTGCTGATGGTTTTAAATAGATGCTACTGATCATTTTAAGGAAAACTCCATATCTTGGTATATGGTGTTAAGTGCAGGTCAATACCTAGTTAGTGCCATACTACTTTCTAATTTTCCCAGCAGTTTTTGTGAAATAGTGAGTTCTTATCCCAAAAGCTGGGGTCTTTGGGTTTGTCAAACATTAGATTGCTATAGTTATTGACTATTTTGTCCTGTGAACCTAATCTATTCCACTGATGGACTATTCTATCTCTTAGTCAGTATCAAATGGTTTTGATGACCACTGCTTTATAATATAGTTTTAGGTCTGGCACAGGTAGGTCACCTTCATTGGCAATTTTTTCATTAGTTCCCTTGAAATTCTTGACCTTTTGTTCTTCCAGATGAACTTTGTTATTTTTTCTAGATCTGTAAAATAATTGGTAGTTTGGTATGGCACTAAATAAGAAGATTAATTTAGCTAGTATTGTCATTTTTATTATATTCGCTAGACCTACCCATGAACACTTGCTATTTTTCAAATTGTTTAGATCTGACTTTATTTGTGTAGAAAGTGTTTTGTACTTGGGGTCATATAGCGACTGACTTTGCCTTGGCAGGTAGACTCCCAAATATTTTATATAATCAACAATTATTTTAAATGGAATTTCTTTTTGCGTCTCTGGCTTACTGAACTTTGTTGGTAACATAGATATGTTGATGACTTATTTTTGTATCCTGAAACGTTACTAAAGTTGTTAATTTAATTGATTCTCTAGGATTCTCAAAGTATACCATAATAAAATATGCAAAGAGTGACAATTTAGTTTCTTCATTATCTACTCTAATTCCTTTTATCTCTTTTTCTTCTCATCACCAAAGCTAACATTTCTAATACAATAATGAATAGTAATTGTGATAGTGAGCAAGCTTGTTTCATCCCTGATCTTATTGGGAGTGATTCTAGTTTGTCCCCATTACATATGATACTTGCTGATGGCTTTAAATAGATGCTTTTCACTTTAAGGAAAAATCCACTTATTCCTATACTCTCTAGTGTTTTTAATAGGAATGGATATTGGATTTTATCAAATGCTTTTTCTGCATCTATTGACATAATATGATTTTTGTTAATTTGATTATTGATATAGTTAATTATGTTAATAGTTTTCCTCATACTGAACCAGCCCTTCATTCCTGGTATAAATCCTACTTCGTTATGATGTATTATTCTGGGGATGACTTGCTGTAATCTCTTTGCTAATATTTTATTTAGGATTGCACCAATATTCATTAGAGAAACTGGTCTATAATTTTCCTTCTGTTTTTATCCTACCTGGTTTAGGTATCAGCACCATATCTGTGTCATAAAAAGAATTTAGTAGGACTACTTTCCCTATTTTTTCAAATAGTTTCCATATTATTGGAATTAATAATTCTTCAAATATTTGGAAGAATTCACATGTAAATCCATCTGGCCCTAGAGATTTTTTTTTTTTTTAGGGAGCTGATTAAAAATTTGTACTATTTACTTTTCAAAAATGGATTTAAGTAATTTATTTCCTCTTCTGTTAATCTGGGCAACCTACATTTTTATAGGTATTCCTCCATTTCACTTATATTATCAATTTTATTGACATATAGTTGGGCAAAATAGATCCTAATTATTGCTCTAATTTCCTTTTCATTGGTGGAAAGTTCCCCCTTTTCATTTTTAAGACTAACAATTAGATTTTCTTCTTTCCTTTTTTAAATCAAATTAACTAAAGGTTTATCTATTTTGTTGTTTTTTTTTTAATAAAACCAACTCTTAGTTTTATTTATTAATTCAGTAGTTTTCTTATTTTCAGTTTTATTAATCTCCCTTTTTATTTTAAGAATTTCAAATTTGGTATTTAATTGGAAGTTTTTAATTTATTCTTTTCCTAGCTTTTTATAGTTGCAAGCCTAATTCATTGATCATCTCTTTCTCTATTTTATGCAAGTAAGCATCTAGAGATATAAAATTTCCCCTAATAACTGCTTTGGCTGCAACCCATAAATTTTGATATGTTATCTCATTATTATCCTTCTCTTGAATGAAGTTATTGATTGTATCTATGACTTGTCCTTTTACCCATTCATTCTTTAGGATTAAATTATTTACTTTCCAATTTTGGGTCTATTTTCCCCTGGACTTTTATTGCATCATGATTTGAAAAAAAAAAAAAGATGCATTTACTATTTCTGCCTTTTTGCATTTGATTTTGAGGTTTTTATGCCCTAATACATGGTCAATTTTTTGTATAGGTTCCATGTACTGTCAAGAAAAAAAGCATATCTCTTTCTGTCTCCATTCAATTTTCTCCAAAGATCTATCATACATAACTTTTCTAAAATTCTATTTTCTCCTTAACTTCTTTCTTATTTATTTTGTGGTTTGATTTATCTAGTTCTGAGACAGCAAAATTGAGATCCCCCACTAGTATAGTTTTGTGGTCTACTTCTTTTTTTGTCTTTTTTTTATCATTGTAAAACTATTAGCTTCTGTCTTGCTTCATTTTTTTTTATTATAGCTTTTTATTTACAAAATATATGCATGGGTAATTTTTCAGCATTGACAACTGCAACCTTTTGTTCCAACTTTTCCTTTCCTTCCCCCCACCCCTTCCCCCAGATGGCAGATTGACCAATACATGTTAAATATGTTAAAAGTATAAGTTAAATACAATATATGTATACATATTCAAACAGTTATTTTGCTGAACAAAAAGAATCGAACTTTGAAATAGTGTACAATTAGCCTGTGAAAGAAATCAAAAATGCAGGTGGACAAAAACAGAGGGATTGGAAATTCTATGTAGTGGTTCATAGTCATCTTCCAGAGTTCTTTTGCTGGATGTAGCTGGTTCAGTTCATTACCGCTCTATTGGAACTGATTTAGTTCATCTCATTGTTGAAGAGGGCCATATCCATCAGAATTGATCATCATATAGTATTGTTGTTGAAGTATATAATGATCTCCTGGGTCCTGCTCATTTCACTCAGCATCAGTTCATGTAACTCTCCAGGCCTTTCTGAAATCATCCTGCTGGTCATTTCTTACAGAACAATAATTTTCTATAATACTCATATACCACAACATATTTAGCCATTCTCCAATTGATGGGCATCCACTCAGTTTTCAGTTTCTGGCCATTACAAAGAGGGCTGCCACAAATATTCTTGCACATGCAGGTCCCTTTCCCTTCTTTAAAATCTCTTTGGGACATAAGCTCAATAGTGACACTGCTGGATCAAAGGGTATGCACAGTTTGATAACTTTTTGAGCATAGTTTGCGGTCTATTTCTTTTTGCAGCTCTCTTAACTTCTCCTCTAGGAATGTGGATGTTATACCACTTGGTGCATATATGTTTAGTATTTATATTGTTTCATTACCTATGGTACTCTTTAGCAAGACATAGTTTCCTTCCTTATCTCTTTTAATTAAATCTATTTTTGCTTTTGCTCTGAGAACAGGATCGTGCTTTTTTTTTTACTTCACCTGAAGCATAACAGAGCTTTTTATCTTTACTCTGTATGTATCACTCTGCTTTAAATGTGTTTCTAGTAAATAATATATTGTAGAATTCTGGCTTTTAAGCAATCTGCTATCAGATTCCATTTTGTGAGAGTCCATCCCATTCACATTCACAGTTAAAATAACTAATTCTGTATTTCCTGCCATCTTTTTTACTCCAAGTTATGCTGAGAAAAGCTAAATCTATTATAGTTGATCATCAAACAATCACGCGTACAATATTCTCCTACTTCTGCTCACTTCATTTAGTGTCAGTTCATGAAAGTATTTCAAACTGCCCATTATAGACTAATTCCATTACATTTATATACCATAAATTATTCAGCCATTCCCCAATTGATGGCCATCTCTCCTCAATTTCCAATTCCTTGCCACTACAAAAAGAGTTGCTACAAATATTTTTACACATCAATACTTTTCCCCCTTTTATGATCTCTTTGTGATACAGACCCTCTAGTGACAAAGTGTCAAAAGTTACAGAAAATTTAATTAGAATGAAGATTAAGAGTCATTAAAGGTGGCAATTAACTGGTGACTAGAGAGATCAGTTTTATTTGAATGATGAAATCAGAAATCAGATTACAAGTGGTTTAGAAATGAATAAGAGGAGAGTAAATGGAAGTATTTATTGTTAATGACTTTCTCAAAAAGTTTAGCTGGAGGCATCTATGTGGCACAATAAATACAGAACAGGACTTGGAATCAGAAAGATTGGAGTTCAAATCCTGCATCAAACACTCATTGTGTAATCCTGGGCAAGCACCTTCAACTTCATCAGCTTCAGTTTTGTCACTAGTAAAATGAGGATAATAATAGCGCACTTTATATTTTAAAGTGCTATTATATTAATGCTGATTATTAAGAATGGGAGGAAAGCTGTAAGATAATGGCCAATAAAGATAGTCAGATAAAATGAGTTGTTTTTTTCCCCTAATATATGAAGGAGACATGGGCCCAGTGAATCTTAAAAAAAGGAGAGTTTGCTGAGCAATGATGGCAAGAGGGAGATTCAGGAAGTAGTAATAGAGAGAGAAGTATTGATTTCCCCCACCAACAGAGGAAGGAGAAACAAGTAAAAAATAGCAGGAATAATGATGGAAGCAATGTCATCGGAAGGAAACCAGAAATTGGAAGGAATAAGAAAGAAAGAGTTTAAGATGAAAGCATTATGTAATAAGCACAGTAGAAGGATTTGAACATTGCCAGAGAGGACAGGGTTAAAGGGGATGGGAATAAAGGATTGAGTAATTAGGATGAAAACTGAGGTTTGTATGTTGGCAACTAACTGATGGTTCAGAATCCCTGGAAAGGGAAGGTCTGAGGAGAGAGGACTATAGGCTCACTGAGGAATAAGTACAGAGTAATCAGTGGTTAGAAAGAGGTCTCTTGATGAACAGAGATGACTAAACTGTTTATAATCCTTACTAGAAGTCAAACCTTGTGATTGGCAATATGTCCTTGTAGAGAATCACATTTTAACAGGAAGGAACAGGTAAAGATAAAGAATTAGGTAATCTAATCAGAGGCAGAAGGTACCAGTATGGTGTATGGTTTATTTGGTAAGAAGAATGGATTCCCAAGGGAGTAACTTAGATCTGGCAGGCTACAAGATTCACAAAGAAAGGCTGTGAAACAAATAATAAAGGCTAAAGGCAGAGTTCAGTCCAATCTCCCATGATCACTTTAATTTGAAAATCTGGGAAATGTGTATTCTTTATCTAGTTTGCCTTTCAGGTAGATGGATAGCTAGACTAGTCTCTTGAACTACTGTGTAGCTCCCTGAGAAGACCTAAAGTGGTTGAAGGTTTGGTGCAAATTAGAGCAGGTTATCCAAAATTAGGAAAAAGAAAGTTTTTTTTCTATTAATAGGGAATTCTTCTTCTAGATGATTATTGTATACTAATCACAGAATTTGAAAGGTGTGTGGACCAGTGCCCTAACAAAAATTAAAATCAGGGACTCTCAAGGTAAAAAGCAAAAAAGGAGTTGTTACAATCTCCTGAGAAAGGACAACTTCCAACATACAAGGTGTCAGTAAAAGAGTGCAAAGTACAAAACTGCAAAACACAAGATTAAAACAGACCCTAATCAGAAGCCCTCCCTCCCCCTTCTGACCTTTTCTCCAATTGGCCGGGGAGTTAGAGCCCAGAAACAAAAAATACTAGTCAATAACACACTCTTAACAGTATTAGGTACTTAAATGCTAATGAAAGGGTGTGTGTGGGAGGGGAGTAGGGAGTGGGACACAGGAGGGAAAGGTTTATCTAAGATAATAGAACACCAGAAGCTTTTAGCTATGGCTCAACAGTTACTGCAAAGTCTCAAGTCATAATTAGAGCAAAGTCACAAGTCACAGCTCAAGACCACATTCTTATGAGAGGTCTTCTGTAATGCCGGAGAAACTGAGGCAAGATAGAGATTAGAGAGTTTTTTTTTAAATATTTTATTAATTGGAGAGTTTAATTGACTGGACAGGACTCTCGTCTCAAAGTATCCAGTAATGAATGGGGGAATGATAAACATTTTTATAGCTCTTCAGACAAAGGAAAAGAAAAAGAGCGGAAAAATCAGGATGGGGGGAAGTTATAAATTTTTACTAAAAGCCAGAGTCAGGATGTTTGAATAACAGAAGTAAAGATGTCAGTGAAGTATCCGAGATAGTCTTATCTTTTGGAATATTTTAGAGGGGCAGTGTCATAAATTCTTGGGGGCAGAAGGAGCTAGGAGTCAGGAAGTCTGATCTGCTCCTCATCTCCCATAGACAATTTATAATCTTAGAGCAAATGGTCCTCAGTCTTAATGAAGCAGGGAGGGGTTACGACTTAAGGGACTGAGGCAGAATAGTTAAGGAAACTGAGGTAGAACAATTCAGGGAAACTCAGTCAGGACAATGAGGGAAACTAGTGCAGGGAAACTGAGGTAGAACAGCTCAAGGAGACTATGGCATAACACTTCATTCAGTTAATTCCATTCAATTCTTCCCCTTTATTTATTAACCCTTGAAGAGCTCTCACACCATTTTTCTTCTTTTTTAATGTTAAATGTTTAATATTTTCAATGAAGTTTTCTTTCTTTTTTTTTTTTTTTTTTGTAAATCTACAAACCACAGGCTACTTGAACTTAACCTCAATTCCCAGCAAAATTCTAAAATGTTTTTAAAAAGATTACTAGCAAACACGCTTTCCTGACAAAAATGTCTCACATCATTCTTGATACAGTTCTTAAACCATCTTGTCCTCAGTCTCCCTCTACTGGGGTCCATCCTCATTCTTTCAATATTCTAAGTCTAAATGGATCTCCCTCTCTAGGGTGCTCATTCTTTACCATACTGCCAGTTATGTCTGTATTACTCTTGTGATAAACTATAGTATGACTCCACTTAGGGCTATCAGCAGGAACCAAAGAACCTGTTTCCACCAGCTGAAGACCATCAAGAAGTATTAAAAGGTGAAGACCAGGTCTGGAACAGGACACGGGCCAATTTTCTTTCTTCTTCTTTTTTTTTTTTTAAATTAATTTTATAATTATAATTTTTTTGACAGTACATATGCATGAGTAATTTTTTTTTATAACATTATCCCTTGTATTCATTTTTCCAAAATTTCCCCTCTCCCTCTACTCCCTCCCCTAGATGACAGGCAATCCCATACATATTAAATGTTACAATATAACCTAGATACAATATATGTGTGTAAATCCAATTTTCTTGTTGCATGTTAAGAATTGGATTCCGAAGGTATAAGTAACCTGGGTAGAAAGACAGTAGTGCTAACAGTTTACATTCAATTTCCAGTGTTCCTTCTCTGGGTGTAGCTGTTTCTATCCATCACTGATCAACTGGAAGTGAGTTGGATCTTCTTTATGTCGAAGATATATGGGCCAATTTTCTGATGCCTTGGCAATTTCCTTCCTACCTTTCCATTCTCATCAATTTTCACACAGTAAGTGGATAGATTTGACTTCCCCTAAACTCTACCTTCTTTTAATACCAATCAATGCTAGAGTACTGATTCTCTAGTCTGAGTGGCTTGTACGGTGCCTTTGCTGTAATAATTATTTTGACCATGGACTAGAGTCTAATAATCCTATTCAGCATACAAATTGGGGTTCTGTACCCCAACTCCCATCTGGAGCCATCTTATCACCCCAACCATTTGTGTACCTAGTAACTACAGTAGGTAACTCTGTCCATCACAAAAGTTGGCAACAGAAATTCTAAAAGAAACACAGACAGACATATGCTTTTAAGCAACAGATAGATGACTAGACCAAATACTTACTTATATAGGATATAATAACCACATTTTTCAGGTAGGAAACTGCAAGGTCTTATATACTCAAATTGTGCTCATAGCTTCTACTGACCACTTGCCCTGATTATAGAAATTTTCTATAAAGAGAAAAAAGCAGGGACATGGTTATAATGAAAAACTGGTCCTATAGGACTCAGCCTGAGAGCACATACATCACAGGATAAAGCATCCTTAGTTCAATTTGACTATAGGTAATTGTAATCCCACCTTATACCCAGACTCAGGAATAATCAGGTAGGTTCTTAATCAAAGGAACATCACTGGGAAACTGAGTCAGAAGGATCCCACCTTAATCAGAGACCAAGATCATCCTCCTAACTTTGCCCAGATACTAACAATTCAGGATCATATTCCTCTGAGTAATTTGTGGCATATTCCTTTCAGATGGTGGATGAATAAAAGTGAACATAATCATATAAGGTTAAAGAGTGTACCTTTAATAGAGAAGGCTTTCAAATATTTCAAGTGAAAAGACTAGTAATGAGTAGAAACTTTAAATACAAACACAAGAGTCCCAGCATCTTTTGAAATAACATGAACTGACAAGTGAGTATGTACCCATTGGTTGGGCTAAGGAAAAATTGTGGTAACTGAATGTAAAGGAATACTACACTTCACTGAAAGGAAAAAAATGAGAAGAATTCAACTACTTATGGAAAGACTTAAGAACTGATGTAAAATGAACTCACCAGATTCAAGAAAACAATTTAAACAATAGCCACACCAATGTAAATGGAAAGAACAAAACACTACTATATAAATAATCTTGATCTTAGAAAAGATGTTCATTTTCCTCATTTGCAGAGGGCAGATTATTGGTTTGGAAGACTGTATATAATATCAAACAAGATATCTGGTTTTGCTGTCTGTTTTTTAAATTTTTGCAATGAGGGAAAGCTTGCTAGATAGGGGAAATTGAGTAGAATATAGAGATAAATTGTTTACAAAAATCTTAAGGCAACATAAGTAAAATCAAAAAAACTGGGATGAAGCTCCATTAATCATATACAATGCCATTTTCTCATCTTTATTTTCCAAATTTGACATTGATTTTTAAAATTTGTTGTATAATCTAACTGAATTCTGAAAGCTGATTTTAGAAAATTTTTCTTATAGCGATAATGAGTTGTTTCTTGTTCCTTAGGATATAGAAAGTTCATTTGGGGATAACGCCATATTTTGCAAACCTTTCCTCCACACTTAAAAAATTTAATATTTTATTAGAAATTAAGCATCAACAAATATCCTTCTTTAATTACTATTTCAATTTAAATTAATTAATTTCAACACAAAGTGTTGAGTGCTTTTCTCTCAATCTCTTCATCTTATTATTTGCAAAAAGCAGTATCTTAACAGATTTACTTTTAGAGCTCTCATGCCAATTAAAATGAATTTAAATAGTATAGGATATGAAATAAATCTCCATAAATCACCCCAGCATTTATGTATATGAACAACTAAAACCAGCAATAAGAGATAGAAAAGTTCAACTTAAAATAACTATAAAATATGTAAAATAATTTGAATCAACCAACCCAACACTATATGAAAACAATTTCAAGACATATTTTATGGAAATAAAGGAAGCCCTAAATAACTGAAAACATACTAATTGCTTATTGATAGATCAAGTCAATATAATAAAAATTACAATGCTACCTATATTGGTTTTCTTATTCAATACTATACCAAGCAAACTAAAGAACTAGAAAAAATAATAATGAAATTCATTTAAAGGAAGAAAAAGTAAAAATTTTTTAGGAGGAACAAGAAAAAATGGGAAGGTGATTTAACATGACTAGATCTCAAACTATATTATAAAACTGTGTAATCATCAAAACAATTTAGTTACTGAAGAAATAGAGTGATCAGTGAAACATATGCAGTACCCAACACAAAAATAAATGAACACAGTATCCTAATATGTGATAAATCAAAAAACCACAGCCACTGGGACAAAAACACACTATTTGAAAAAAAAGAAAAAATTGTTGGGAAAATAAAAACATTTCAATAACAACTAGGGTATACCACATACCCTAAACTCAAATAAGCTCCACGTAGATATAACTTAAGATATAAAGAATAGTCATAAATAAATCAAAGCAACATGGAGGAAATTATCATTCAGATGTTTAGGTAGGGGAAGAATTTATGACTAAAGAAGTATTAGAGAGTAACAGAGAAATTAAAATGAATAATTTTGATTAAAAAATTAAAAACTTTTTTGCATAAATAAAACCAACACGGCAAAAAATAAGGAAATAGGTAAACTGAGAGGAAAAAAATGCTTGCAAGTGAGTTTCTCAGACAAAGGTCTGATTTCCAAAATATACAATTGTGTCTCAAAAGTGATAGGGTAACTTTAGCCCAAAACTGGATTAAAACTTTTGAGATATTTTGTAGAAGGAACTGATTCAAATCTGTAAGAATAAGAGCAATTAAATGATAAAGTTGTCAAAAGATATGAACTGGCAGTTTCCTAAGAAAAAAATCCAAGCTATCAATAGTCAAAAAAAAAAAAAAAAAAAAAAGCTCCAAATCACCAATAATTAGGGATATGAAAATTTAAGCAATTCTGAAGTTCCATCTCACATCCATCAGATGGGCAAAGGTAAATTAAAAAGAACAATGAGAAGTCTTAGGCTCTGAAAAAAGAGACAAAAGCACTATTAACAGAGTTATGAATTGGCACAATCATTCCAGACAGCTACTAAATTGTGAATATCTTCTGACCCAGCTACATCATAAAAAAAAAAAAAAAAAAAAGTTTTTATGTGTAGAAAAAATTTTTAAAGAAACTTTTCTTTTTTTTAAAATAATGACAAAGAACTGTAAAGTAGGGGAGATCCATCAATTTGAGGAATCACTGAACAAATGATGGGTATATGCATGTAATGAAATTCTATTCTGCCTTTTAAAAAAATGAATTAAAAGTTCAGATTGAAAACCTTGCCAGACTTATATAAACTGATAGTGAAGTGAACAGGACCAGGAGAAAAAATTATACAATAACATTATAAAAATGAAAAATTCTGAAAAACTTAAAGAAATTTTAATCAATGAATGGTATATGAATATTATGGAATATTATTGTTCTGTAAGAAATGACCAACAGGAGGATTTCAGAAAGGCCTGGAGAGACTTACATGAACTGATGCTGAGTGAAATGAGCAGGACCAGGAGATCATTCTACACTTCAACAACAATACTGTATGATGATCAATTCTGATAGATGTGGCCATTTTCAACAAGGAGATGAACCAAATTAGTTCCAGTAGAACAGTAATGAACTGAACCAGCTACACCTAGCAAAAGAACTCTAGGAGATGATTATGAATCACTATGTAGAATTTCCAATCCCTCTAATTTTGTCTGCCTACATTTTGGATTTCCTTCACAGGCTAATTGTACACTATTTCAAAGTCCGATTCTTTTTGTACAGCAAAACAACTGTTTGGTCATGTATACATATATTGTATTTAATTTATACTCTAACATATTTAACATGGATTGGTCAACCTGTCATCTGAGGGGGGGGGAGAAGGAGGGGAAAAATTAGAACAAAAGATTTGGCAACTGTCAATGTTGTAAAATTATCCATGCATATAAATGGTAAATAAAAACTTTAAAAAAAATTTTAATCAATGAAATGAACAACGATTTCAGAGATCCAATGATAAAACATGCTATCCAATTTCTGTCAAAAAAGGGAAGATTTTGCACAGATGCAGATACAAATACACATTTGGATGGTACCTAATGTAGCAAAAAAATTTTTTTCTTTTTCATATATTTGTTACAAGAAGTTTTTTATTTTTTTCTTCTTCCAATTGAGGGAGTGAGGAGATAATTTATATTTTATAATTTAAAATTATATTCAATTAAAAACCACTTGAATAACTATTCAAAATATTTCAATACTCACCAAAGCACAAAAGCCATCTAGTTCTATTGTTTCATCCTCTGCTAGATTATCACTATCACCAATTTCCCTAGTTATTTATGTATTTATATGCCCAATTAACTATTGTTGGTATTCTGTTAACACATTATTCCTACATCTGGCCACTATCATATTTACAAACTGTATTTTTATTTTATCACTTTAGGCATTCATTGAAATAATCTTTATTTTTTTCAAAAAATTTACAAAATCAGGACAGTTTTGGGTTTTTTAAATATTTTTTAAAGCTTTTTATTTTCAAAACATGCATAGTTTTTAATATTCACCTTGCAAAACCCCGTTCTCCAAATTTTTTCTCCCTCCATTCTCTTTACTCCCTCCCCTAGATGGCAAGCAAGTTAAAAATATGTTAAATGTGCAATTCTTCTATACATATTTCCCCAGTTATCATGCTACACAAGAAAAATCAGATCAAAAAGGAAAAAAATGAGAAAGAAAACAAACAACAAGCAAACAACAATAAAAGAGTGAAAATACCATGTTGTGAACTACACTCAATCCCCACAGTCCTTTCTCTGAGTGCAGATGGCTCTTGGAACTGGCCTAAATCACCTTACTACATCCGTCAGAATTGATCTTTGTATAATCTTGTTGCTGTTGTGTACAATGTTCTCTTGGTTCTACTCATTTCACATAGTTTCAGTTCATGTAAGCCTCTCCAGGTCTTTCTGAAATCATCCTGCTGATGATTTCTTATAGAACAATAATATTCCATTCCATTTTCATATACTATAACTTATTCAGCCATTTTCCAACTGATGGACATCCACTCAGTTTCTAGTTCCTTGACACTATAAAAAGGACTGTAACAAATATTTTTGCACATATGAGAACTTTTTCTTTTCTTTTTTTTTTTTTATGATCTCTTTGAGATACAGGTCCAGTGGAGAAGTTACTAGATCAAAAAGTATGCACAGTTCGATAGCTCTTTGGGCATATTGTTCTCCAGAATGGTTGTATCAATTCACAGCTCCACCAATAATATATTAGTGTCTCAGTTTTCCTACATCCCCTCCAACATTTGTCATTATCTTTTCCTGTCATCTTAGCCAAATTGAGAGGTGTGTAGTGAGTGCTTTGATGTGCATTTCTCTGACCAATAGTGATTTAGAGCATTTTTCCATATGACTAGGAATGGGACAACACAATTTTTAAAAGAAACTATAATTTTACATATGAATCTAACTCAAAAATTTCAAGAACAAGTCTAAAATATATATGCAATTGCAGCAAATGTGCAATAGTCAAATCTTACTTCTCAAGATCACTTATTAGTTGAAGCATTAAAGGTTGTTTACGAAGCTGTTGCTATTTTAAAAGGCAAGGCAGACAAGACATTTCATAAGACATAACTACAGTATAGTTTTCTGTTCTTCCAAATGGTATCAGTCATAGGTTATTCCACAGCTTGTTACGTTTTATAAATTACATAATATATAAGTACTATTCAAAACACAGTAAAAGCATATAAGTGTAACCTAATAAAGACAGCTATTCTAACCCAACTATAACAGAATAAATCCAAAATATATGACTTATTTTTTGAAAAAACACCATTAAAAAAAGAAATTTGAATGTATAAATAATACTTCAATGTGAAAATTAATCTCATGCCACAGATAATATAAACTGCTTGAGATTAGGAATCCTGTCTTACACCTCTTTTTATATGTCTTTGCCTAAAGTAGGCACTTAAGTGAGTTGACTGATGTAAGACAATTATGAAATGTCATCTGTTCTAAGTGACTTCATTTTCTGCCCTATTTTATTTTTCAATTTAAATATGCCTGACAACCATTAAATATTATATAGAATGTACCACAATACTCTCAAATCATTAATGTTACCTTTCCTAATTTCCCTACACCTCCACATAGCCTACATAGAGAAAACAAAAATCCATTCAGATCTCACTGGTCATGTTTCCTCAGGTAACTTTCTGTGTTACAGTTTTTATTAATGCTTTCTCCCCACTTGCCACATGAAGAAATTCCCACTTCAAGACATAGCAAGAACAAGATAATATACAATGACCAATTCTGATGGATGAAGCTCTTTTCACCACCGAAGTGATTCAGGCCAGTCCCAATGGTCGGTCTAGTGATGAAGAGAGCCATCTACACCCAAAGAGAGAACTGTGGGGACTTAGTGTGAAGAATTTCACATGTTTTAACATATATTGGATTACATGCCATCTAGGAGGGGGGGGAAGAGAGGGAGAAAAAATTTTTGAAACAAGTTTTTGCAATGTTTTGGAAATAAACAGCTATAAAAATTACAAAATTTTTAAAAAAGGCCTTTCAAAACAAATCCCACTTCTCTTTCTTCTGGCAATTCACAATGTAGCTATAATTCGATTGGGCAAGTATTTATTATTATACTATGTGTTCATTTGGTTGTGTACAAACCACTATGTTTAAACACCAGGAATATAAAACTAAACTTTTAAACTAAACTTTTTTTTACTGTTTTAACAGTATCTGTCCTTGAGAAACTTACATTCTACTGGGATGCTATAAGAATTAAAATGTTACTCTCACAAGCAAAGAACTACTCCATGTCCTTCAACAGCTCTCCAATTCTTCATTTTCTGCCACTTAGTTTTAGCATATCTTTCTCCTTATTTTCAAAATACATTTTTAAAATTGACATTTTCTTTTTCTTATGTTCTCATAGTTATCCCAAGTAGATCTCTAAGGCCTCTTAGAGATCCATCCCATATGAGAAATAGTATTTCTTTTAAAAGAGAAAGAAAATTCAGCACAACTGATTAATACATTGAAAATATTTGAAAAAATACACAAGGTGTGATAGCTGTGGACCTCCCACCTCAACCATGTAGAATAAGATTGGGGATGTCCTCTCAGATCTTTTCATTTGAGTTCTGCTTTATCTTTATAATTTTGTAAATTTTACTCTTGATTTTTTGGTGAGTCAACTTTCCATTTACATTCTTGTAGTTATATTTATTGTATTTTCTAGGCTTTTTTTTTTTTTTAATGTAAGCGGACAATAACAGAAGGAGTGGAAATGCTATGTTGTGGTCCACACTCATTTCCCATAGCTCTCTCTGGGTTGTAGCTGATTCTCTTCATTACTGAAGAATTGTTTGGATCTTCTCACTGTTGAAGAGAGCCATATCCATCAGAATTAATCATCATATAGTATAGTTGTTGAAGTATATAATGATCTCCTGGTTCTGCTCATTTCACTTAGCATCAGTTCATGTAAATCTCTCTAGACCTCTCTGAAATCATCCTGCTGATCATTTCTTACAGAACAACAATATTCCATATACCACAATTTATTCAGACATTCTCCAATTCTTGGGCATGCATTCAATTTCCAGTTTCTAGCCACTCCAAAAGGGCTGCCACAAACATTTTTGCACATATGGGTCCCTTTCCCTCTTTTAAGATCTCTTTGGGATATAAGCCCAGTAGTAACACGTTTGGATCAAAGGGTATGTACAATTTGATAACTTTTTAAGCACAGTTCCAAATTGCTCTCCAGAATGGTTGAACGCATTCACAATTCACCAACAATGTATCATTGTCCCAGTTTTCCCCTCCAACATTAGTCATTATCTTTCCCTGTCTTCTTAGCCAATCTGAGAGGTGTGTAGTGGTATCTCAGGATTGTCTTAATTTGCATTTCTCTGATCAATAATGATTTGGAGTACCTTTTCATATGACTAGAAATAATTTTAACTTCTTCACCCAAAAATTGTCTGTTCATATCCTTTGACCATGTATCAATTGGAGAATGGCTTGAATTCTTATAAATTTGAGTCAATTATGTATATATTTTGGAAATGAGGCCTTTATCAGAACCTGACTAAAAACGTTTTCCCAGTTTATTCCTTCCCTTCTAATCTTGTCTGCATTAGTTTTGTTTCTACAAAAACTTTTTAACTTAATATAATCAAAATTTTCTATTTTGTGATCAATAATGATCTCTAGGTCTTCTTTGGTCGCAAATTTCTTCCTTCTCCACAGGTTTGAGAGGTAAACTATCCTTATGTTCTTCTGATTTGTTTGTAATATCGTTCTTTATGCCTAAATCAGGAAGTCATTTTGGCCTTATCTTGGGGTAAGTGTGGGTCAATGCCTAGTTTCTGCCATACTTCCAATTTTCCCAACTGTTTTTGTCAAATAGTGAATTCTTATCCCAAAAGCTGGGGTCAAACACAAACATTTCTTATACCATACTAACATTCTATTACACTCATGTACCACAATTTGTTTAGCCATTCCCTAACTGATGGGCAGTTACTTTATTTCCAATTCTTAGGGATCTCAAAAAGTACTGCTATAAATATTTTGGAATATACAGAGATTTTCTTGTCAATGGCTTCCTTCCAATAATGGAATCTCTGGCTCAAAGGGTATGGATATTATAATCATTGTATTTGCATAATTGCAAATTCATTTCCAAAATGATAGTACCATTTCATAGCACCATCAATAATGTATCATTATTGTGATTATCATTCCACAACCTTTCCAACATTGATTATTGCGATTTTTGACAATATGAAGAGTGTAAGGTGAAATCTAGGTACATTTTGATGTGCACTTCTGTTATTAATGATTTGGCACATTATCCATATGGCTGAGAATACTTTTCAATTCTTCTTTTTACATCGGGCCTATTGTATTTTTTAAGGAATTGATTTCTTCAGTGGATTTTGTTTTCCTTTGGCCAATTCTATTTTATCTTATTTTTTGCTGAGGCAATTGGGTTTAAGTGATTTGTCCAGTGTTACACAGCTAGTCCAATTCTATTTTTAAAGGAATTACTTTGTGTCAAATTTAATTTGTGTCCTTCCTTTCCCAAGCTGTTGACTTTTTCTTACAGATCTTTTTTTTTTTCTTATTTTTTCTTCTACTTCTCTAATTTGCCTTTTAACATCTTTTAAGAGCACTTCCAAGAAGCCTCTTTGGGCTTGAGGCCAATTCATATCATTCTTTGAGATTTCCTCTGTTGACATTCTGTCTCATCTGAGTTTGTGTTTTGGTTTTTCCTGTCACCACAGTAGCTTTCTATAGCTAAAGTTCCTTTCTGTTTCTTGCTCATTTTCTTTCCTTCTCTTTTTATTTCCTATTTTGTGTTTTTTATAGTTGAGCTCTGCTCCTAGGGTAAAGAGAGTGCTTTCCCAAGCTTCTTGTGCCACTCTGAACTTGATGTTTTGTTCACAGTAGGGGGCAGATCTACCTGCTCTCTCCAGGAAAACAGCCTGATTTCCCCGAGCTGGCAATTTGCCTTCTGAGATGGAACTGGAGGCTGCCCACTGGTCTGCTCTTCTTCTGAGCCAGGACTGAGGGTCTCAGTTGCTTATCTGCTATAATTAAGACCTTCTTCACTGGCTTTTCCCAGACTCCACCTGAGTTGGACTTAACACCTCTTTCACCCCAGTGAGACTGATCTTTCTTGAAGTCCTTCCAATCTATCTTGAGCTAGAGAGTGGTTTCATTCCATCAGACTCTGTTCAGAGGCTTAGTGCCATGTGGTTTTTGAGGGAAACTAGGAAAGCTCAAGCAGTTTCCTGGCTTCACTCCATCATTCTGGCTCTGCCTTGGGAACTTACAATTCTTGTCTTGAAAACTGTTCATATCCCTTGATCACATCTTTTGATAGATGGCTATTAGTCTTATATATACACATACATTTATTATTTATGTATCTTGATTACTTACTCTTATCAGAGAAATTTTATACCAAGATTTTTTTCACACTTTAACATTTCTATTCTTTACTTCTACATTATTTCTATCTGTGCAGACACTTTTCAGTTTCAAGTGTTCCAAATTATCTATTTTGTTTTTTGTAACTATCTTTTGTTTGACTGAGAATATGTCCTCTCTCCTCCCAAAGTGTGATAAGTATAGTCATTTCTCTTCTAATTTTATGAGATGATCTTTAATATTAATGTCATATTCATTTAGAATATATTATGGAATAGCTATAAAGTACAGGCCTAAGCCTAATTTTTGCTAGAATACTTTATAATTTTCCCAGCAGTTCTTTTTGAGGCAATCAGGATTAAGTGATTTGAGCAGGGTCATACAGTCCCAGTAATTTTTTGAAAAATCAAATAAAAAGTTTTTTCCTAGGTAAATTGTTTCCCACACTTGATTACTAAATTCTATAATTTATCATCCTCCCTTGTCTAGTCTGTTCCACTAATCACTTTTTAAAGAAAATTCATTATCAGATGGTTTCAGTAATTGCTCCTATATAATACAATTTGAGGTTCAAAAGTGCTTTCACCCTATCATCCCCACTTCTTTTCTTTATCATTTTCCTTGATATTTTAGATAGTTTTCCTCCCCAAATGAATTATGATATTATTACATCAAGTTTTGTAAAGTACTGTATCTTTTTGGTAATTTCATTAATATACCATTAAAATATCAAACTAATTTTGGTAGTATTATCATTTTTATTATATTGGTAGTGCCTAGCCAGAAACTATTTAAGTTGTTCTTTATTTCTTTAAGGACTTCCTTGTAAATTAATGTATACAAATTTTGTATCTGTTTTGGTAGTTATCCATGTATTTTATGTATTGTGTAGTTATTTGGAATAGGATTTCTCTTTCTATTGCATTTTATTTGTTTTGTTTTTATTATACAGAAATGCTGTTGGTTAGATGTAACAGAAAATGCCAACCACATCCAGAGAAAGAACTATGGAAATTGAATGCAGTTTTTTGTTCTCATTTTTCTTTTGCAACATGACTAATATGGAAATATGTTTCATATGATTGTACATGCGTAATCTTTTTTTATGTTTATTTTTTAATTAATTTTTTTATAATTATAACATTTTCTTTGACAGTACATATGCATAGGTAATTTTTTTTTTTTTTTACAACATTATCCCTTGTACTCCCTTCTGTTCCGAATTTTTCCCCTCCTTCCCTCCACCCCTCCCCTAGATGGCAGGCATTCCCATACATATTAAGTATCTTATAGTATATCCTAGGTACAATATATATGTGCAGGACCGAATTTTGTTGTTGCAAAGGAAGGATTGTATTCTGAAAGTAAAAATAATCTGGGAAGAAAAACAAAACAAAACAAAACAAAAAAAAATGCTCACAGTTTACACTCATTTTCCAGTGTTCCTTTTCTAGATGTAGCTGATTCATCATTGATCAATTGGAATTGGATTAGCTCTTCTCTATGTTGAAGATATCCACTTCCATCAGAATACATCCTCATACAGTATCAATGTTGAAGTGTATAATGATCCCCTAGTTCTGCTCGTTTCACTCAGCATCAGTTGATGTAAGTCTCTCCAAGTCTCTCTGTATTCCTCCTGTTGGTCATTTCTTATAGAACAATAATATTCCATAACATTCATATACCATAATTTACCCAACCATTCTCCAATTGATGGACATCCATTCATTTTCCAGTTTCTAGCCACTACAAAAAGAGCTGCCACAAACATTTTGGCACATACAGGTCCCTTTCCCTTTTTTAGTATTTCCTTGGGATATGAGCTCAGTAGTAGCACTGCTGGGCCAAAGGGTATGCACATTTTGATAACTTTTTGGGCATAATCCCAGATTGCTCTCCAGAATGGTTGGATTCTTTCACAATTCCACCAACAATGCATCAGTGTCCCACAGCCCCTCCAACATTCATCGTCATTTGTTCCTGTCATCTTAGCCAATCTGACAGGTGTGTAATGATATCTCAGAGTTGTCTTAATTTGCATTTCTCTGATCAATAGTGATTTGGAACACTCTTTCATATGAGTGGAAATAGTTTTAATTTCATCATCTGAAAATTGTCTGTTCATATCCTTTGACCATTTATCAATTGGAGAATGGCTTGATTTCTTATAAATTAAAGTCAATTCTCTGTATATTTTGGAGATGAGGCCTTTATCAGAACCTTTAACTGTAAAAATGTTTTCCCAATTTGTTACTTCCCTTCTAATCTTGTTTGCATTAGTTTTGTTTGTGCAGTAACTTTTTAATTTGGTGTAATCAAAATTTTCTATTTTGTGATCAATAATGGTCTCTAGTTCTCCCTTGGACACAAACTCCTTCCTCCTCCACAAGTCTGAGAGGTAAACCATGCCATGTTCCTCCAATTTATTTATGATTTCATTCTTTATGCCTAAATCTTGGACCCATTTTGATCTTATCTTAGTATGTGGTGTTAAATGTGGGTCCATGCCTAGTTTCTGCCATATTAATTTCCAGTTTTCCCAGCAGTTTTTGTCAAATAATGAATTCTTATCCCAAAAGTTGGGATCTTTGGGTTTGTCAATCATTAGATTGCTATTTTTATTCACTATCTTGCCCTGTGAACCTAACCTATTCCACTGATCAACTAGTCTATTTCTTAGCCAATACCAAATGGTTTTGGTGACTGTTGCTTTATAATATAGTTCTAGATCAGGTACAGCTAGACCACCTTCATTTAATTTTTTTTTCATTACTTCCCTTGAAATTCTTGACCTTTTGTTGTTCCATATGAATTCTGTTGTTATTTTTTCTAGGTCATTAAAATAGTTTCTTGGGAGTCTGATTGGTATAGCACTAAATAGATAGATTAGTTTAGGGAGTATTGTCATCTTAATTATATTCGCTTGGACTATCCAAGAGCACTGAATGTCTTTCCAATTATTTAAATCTGACTTTATTTTTGTGGCAAGTGTTTCGTAATTTTGCTCACATAATTTCTGACTTTCCTTTGGTAGATCTATTCTTTTGTTCTCATTTTTTCTTTTGCAACATGACTAACATGGAAATATGTTTCATATGATTGTACATGCGTAATCTATATAATATTGCTTCTGTCTTCAGGAAAAAGAAAGGAAGGAGAAAAATCTGGAACTCAAAACCATACAAAAATGAATGCTGAAAATTGTCTTTACGAATAATTTGAAAAAACTAAATACTATTAAGTGAAAAAAAAAAGAAATGCTGTTAACTTTTGAGGATTCATTTCATAATCTGCAATTTTTCTTTTCCTCTCCTCTTCTTAAATTGGTAGGCAATTTGATATAGATGATTCATGTGCTATAATATAAAACATTTCCATATTAGCATTATTGTGAAAGAAGAAACAAATCAAAACGGGGGGGGGAAAACATGAAAAAGAATAAAAAGAATAAAGTAATTGAAAAAAGTTCCAAATTGCTCTCCAGAATGGTTGGATCAGTTCACAACTCTACCAATCATGCACTAGTGTCCCAATTTTTCCATATCCTCTCCAACATTTGTTTTCTTTTTTTGTCATATAAGTCAATCTGATAGGTAGCCTGAAACTATTCTAAAACTAATAATACATATCTACCAAATGTGTGCTTTAATCAAATACTGGTTAGAAAGCACACAGGATTGAAACTTTCAAATTAAGGTTTTGCAAGAATGAATGTTAAAAACTATCTTTGAAGTATTTTGAAAATAAAAAGCTATTACCAAAAAAAATCTGGATGCTATTCAAAGAAAGAGGACTAAAAAACTAAATGTGGAACACAACCAAGTATTTTCACCTTGGTTGCTTGTTTGTTTGGTTTTTTTTTTTTTCCTCTCAAATTTTTTCTTTTGATCCGATTTTTCTTGTGCAGCATGATAGTGGGAAAATATATATTAAAGAAAATAAAAATAAAGGAAATTTTCATTATTAAAAATAACCAAATAAGTAACTTGTTTTTGTTTCTCCCAAATGAAAAGATGTCCATGATATTTTTCTAGGTTTTTATTAATTCTATTTCTTTTATTTTGCAGATAAAAGTAGCATATATTTTATAGGAAAAAGAAACAATTTTGATACCAAAAATCTGAGTGACATTTGAAAAAAATCTGTTCAATTATTTCTTGGATGTTTACAATTTAAGGCTTATATAAAAAAATTTTTTTTAGCCTGCCAGCAGACTACAACAAAGCAGCTATTTCTTCTTCTTTAGGGAATTCTCTCATCTATATCCAAGAGAAAGATGATCCTCTCATACTTCCAATATTTTTCTCTACTAAAAGCTCATCACATTGATAAATTATTAAGTATACATAGTCTAAGATGTAAACCAATGCAAAACTCTTACATTGAAGGGGTAATGTACAATTTTTCATCCAATACATGACAAAATTGTATAAATATGCATATCTGGCTATACGTATGCTAAAACAGTCTTTTGGTCTAGATCAATGATTTAATAGTATAGTGAGGATTTAATAGCAAACAAATCAACAAGTGGTAGTTTTAGAGAGTTGTCTAAAGATGTGAAAAGTTAAGTGACTTGTTAAGTGGGCATGTCAGATTGGATGGGATGAGGAGAGGTGAAAGACTGAGGAATTGGGGATATTATCTGGATGTCAGGCAAGTAACTGGGAGCATGGTATTGCCCTGGAAATTAATACTGATAAAGATGACCATCCTAATAATGTTGGAGGACTTTAGAAAGATAGGGAAAAGATTGCACTATTAGCAGAACTGTGAACTGCTATCAACCATTCTGGAAATCAATTTGCAATTATGATAATAAAGCAACTAAAATGTCTATATACTCTGTCTCAGTGCTAAGCATATATCCCAAAAATGTTACTGATTTTTAAAAAAAGGATTCAACATACTCCAAGATATTCAGAGCAGAACCTTTTGTGGTAGTAAGGAACTGGAAACAAAATCAATATCCATCAACTGGTGAATGGCTAGGCAAATTATAATGCATGAATTTGATAGAATATTACTATGCTATGAAAGAGATTGAGTAAGTCTCTCATACAGAAAACCACAACAGACTTATATGACCTAATGAACTGAGTAGAGTCAGGAATGAGGCTGAGTATAGCACTGTAAATGGAGGGAATAACTACAAACCAATTGAAAATGAATTGTGCAACATTACCAAAAAATAGGCTTATCCTGAAGAAGAGGTATGAGACACTTTCCCCACTCTTTTTGCACAGATGAGAGGGAGAGTTACAGATGAAGAACAATGTTATGTGGTTGGTTTTGCTCATTTTCCTCCTTTTCTTCCACTTAAAATCCTCTCGCATAATGAAAGGGCTGGTTCTCTGAAGAAGAGATATGAGGGAAATCTGAGTGATGTGAAGGCAAAAGTTATCGATAAATTTGATATCTCAAAGATATTTTAAACTCAGCATATCCAAAATTGATCATATTATCTCTTCTTTGAAACTATCTCCTCTCCTTAACTTTGCTATTACTTTTGAAGGGAACAACACCCTCCCAATAACAAAAGATAAGTATACAAGTGTCATTTTCAAACTACTCATACTGTTACTCTCATATTCAATGTCATCAAATCTTGTTGATTCTATCTTCATAAAATCTTTCATATATGCTCCAATCTCTCCTCTAAAAGCCAAAAACCAGATGAAGATCTTCATCACTTCACACCTGAATTACTGTTAATAGACTGGTCATCTTGCCTCAAATCTCTCTGTTCCAGTCCATCTTTTATCAGCTTCCAACATGATTGTCCTGAAGTCTAGGTTTGATCACATCACCCTCTATTTAATAAAATACAATGCTTTCAGGATCAAATATAAAATCTTCTGTTTGGATTTTATAAGCCCTTCATAACCTGGCCTCTTCCTACTTTTCCAATTTTATACTTTATTTCCCCTCCTTGTAATATACAACCTAATAACACTGACAGCCTTGCTATTCCTCATGTAAGACATCCATCTCCCAACTGAATGCATTTTCACTAGCAACTGAATATAGCTTTCATTCTTTCATTACTCTTTCCTCCTCTTGGTTTCCTTCAAGTCTCAATCAGAACCTCACATTCTGCAAGAAGACTTTCCTTGTCCCTTTCAAATTTTCTCTCATTTACCCTGTATATATTATGTATATACATAGTTTGCATTTTGTTTCCCTCATTATCTCTATATCTTGACAATAAGGACAGTTTTTTCTTTCTTTGATAATGTGATGATCAATTGCATTGGCGCTTTTCAACAATTAGATGATTCAAAGCAATTTCAACAGAAGTGATGGAAAGAGCCATTTGCATTCAGAGAGAGGATTATGGAAATTGAGTATAGATCAAAGCATAGTGTTTTTACTTTTTGTTGCTGTTAGCTTGGTGTTTTTTTTTTCTTTCTCATGTTTTTTCCCCCCACTTGATCTACTTTTTCTTGCACAGCACGACAAATATGGAATTGTTTAGAAGAACTGCACATGTTTAACCTGTATCAGATTGCTTGCTGTCTAGGGGAGAGGGGAAGGGCAGGAGGGAGAGAGAAAAATCTGGAATAAAAGGTTTTGTGAAGGTGAATTTGAAAACTATCTTTGCATGTATTTGGAAAAATAAAAAGCTATTAAAATTGGTTGATTGACTGTATTAATATTTTTCCTGAATGTTCTCTATATCCATCGAGTTGTCAGTAATCTTCAGATGGATATCCATTCCAAAGACGTTGGAGAGGCAAAATATCCAAAATAACTCATTTCTTTCCCAAATACCCCTGTTTCTTCTGGTTCACATCAGACACTAGAAATGGCAAACATGAAACAGAAATATTGAGGGAGAACATATGAAAGACAAGTTCCTCAGTGGAACCCAAAACCACACAGTAGAAGAAGGGGAGAACCCCCATCTGGCAGGCCAAATCCTGAAAGGGACCCAATACCCCAAAAGAGTCAATTAGCTGCAAGGAGGAGAATCGGGGTAGTAAAGCACGATGTAGTTAGGGGAGATACCATGTGGCATGGGGGAAGGGCAAGGAAAAAGACAAGGCAGAGCACCTTGGCACACTGATCCACAGGAAGGCAGCAGTCCTGGGACAGCCCCATAAGTAAATCCCATAGGAAAAATTTAATGTCAGGGACACAATCGAGACATCTGACAGGGCCTTAGCAAGACAAGACTGCTCAAGCCCTCCACAAGAGGTAGGTCCCAGGAGTATGACATTCTCCCTATTTCTGTTAAGGATAGCATCATCCTTTCAGTTATCTTCATTTGCCACCTTTGAGTCATTCTTTACTTCTTCCTTTCCCTTAAGCCCAACATCTAATCAGTTATCAATCCATGTCAATGTTCTAAATCACTCTCACAACTGTTCACTTCTTGACAAACACAGTCTTTACTCCAGTTCCAGACCCCATATAACAATAAAGTTCTATAGAGGTGAGAGAATCTAGGAATGTGGTACAATGGATTTTAAATCAATTTTTTTTGATGTGTTGATCTATTTGGCTAAAATTTTCCCTCTTTTTTTCCTCTTTTAAAAAATTTGTGGTTAGGGCAGCTAATTGGCACAATGGATAGACAGCACTGGCCCCAGAGTCAGGAGGATCTCAGTTCAAATTTGACCTCAGCACATAACACTCACTAGCTATGTAACTCTGGCCAAGTCACTTAATCCCAATTAAAAAAAAAAAAAAAAAAAAAAGGCGTGTAGTCATGAGCCAATAGATACTCTGGGAGGCACTAGGAGAAGGGATAAAGGTCATATACCAATGAAGGCCCAATTGAGATTGGATAAAATTCATAGTAGACCTTATCAGCAAGATTTTGTGATTTTTCTCTAATACCACTGAATAACACATGAACAAGAAGGAATTAATATATATATATATCATATATATGTATATATGATATATATATATATATATAATAAAGTGGAAGTAATAAAAAATTGGGATTTGGCAAGATTCAACAAAAGGAAGAAGGATTCAAGAGAGAGAATAATAGAATTTAATTGGTTCACCAGACATAAAGACAGGGACAGAAGAAAAGTGTATCCAGTATAAGCAAGTATAAAGACTAGAGAAAGAACTAAAAGTAGAGCAGATGGGGGTCATGGTGAAAAGAATAGTGGGGAGGGAAAAATACATGCTTGTTAATTTTTTAAAAAGTAAAATAAAATGGGTTAGTATCACTAACACTTCCCAATGATTCCTTCTTCTCTCCATCTTGTATCAGAGAGTCTTTCTTTGTAACAGAGTCTAGTTAAGGGAAACAAACTGCTACACTGGCAAAGTCTGACAACATATGCCTCATTCTATACTTGTGATATACCACCTCTCTGCCAGAAGAGGGGAATATTTTGTTATTATTTCTCTGCTGAAAAGTCAACATTGATGGTTGCACTAATCAGAATTATTTTTTTTTAAATTTCTTTTTATTTCATATTTTATTTCCCCCCCCCCAATTACATGTAAAAACAGTTTTTACTGTTTGTGGGATTTTTAAAAATTGAGTTCCAAATTCTGTCCTCTTCTGTACTTCTTCCCTCCTTAAAAAAGCAAGCCAATTTGATATAAGTTGCAAAACATATTTCCATATTAGTCATGTTGTAAAAGAAAACACAACCACTCTGCTCCCAAAAGAGAAAGAAATTGTGTTTTTTTTAAAAGTAAAATAAAAACATAAAAATAACAGGTTTAGAAGTCATAAAACAAAGGGAAAATAAGATAGATTATAATCAGCTAAAGGAATTTCAGAGTTCATGAACATTAAAATGGCAAGATCAAAGATATGATTATCTTTATGTGTGGCTAAAGTATGTGAACTGAATAGACTAAGGAACTAGAAAGTTAAGAGTAATTGAGGAAACCCAATTTTCTTATATGAGAGCAGAAATTACAATGAAGAGAAACACTGTGGTCAAGGTAAACTTTGAGAAAAGAAGACAATGGAGAAGAGGTCAGTGGGAGAAAAGGGTATTCCTACATAATGGTCATCAAGATCTGGAGTGGGTGATAAATTTTTTTTTTATTATATATATATATATATATATTTTATAATATTATCCCTTGTATTCATTTTTCCAAATTACCCCCCCTCCCTCTATTCCCTCCCCCCGACGACAGGCAATACCATACATTTTACATGTGTTACAATATAGTCTAAGTACAATACATGTGTGTGAATATCATTTTCTTGTTGCACAATAAACATTAGAATCCGAAGGTACATGCAACCTGGGCAGACAGATATTAGTGCTAACAATTTACATTCCCCTCCCAGTGTTTCTTCTCTGGGTGTATCTACCTCTGTCCATCATTGATCAACTGGAAGTGAGTTGGATCTTCTTTATGTTGAAGATTTCCACTTCCATCAGAATACAGGGTGATAAATTTTGATGGTATTAGAGAGAAAAATCTAGAGATAGCAATGTGGAAGGAAGGAGTACTCCCGTTTGCCCACACTATCAATGTTGATGGTAACAGTGTCCATCAAAAAGGAAGCAGACCTTAGATCTGCCAGATGTTAATGCCAGAAATCGAGAAAGGAAAAAATTTAATATGAAACAAAATTTGATGACACAGGAATTGCAGAGTAAAAAGAATGGGCAGATCTGGAAGGAGACCTTAAAAGGCTTGGATTAAAGTAAACTGGACTAAGGAAGAAGATAGTATAAAAGGGATGGAGAACAGGAGTACATCAGCAATCAGGGTTTCAGAATCATTCAGAGGGAGTAAGATAACCACTGAGAATTAAGTACAGGCAGCGCATCAGTGGCAGAACAGAGGTCCTTTGAGGAAGGGATATACTGCTCCAGATTCTCCCCTGAGGTCTAACCTTGTTATAAGGCAGTGACGGTGTAAAATAAGAGACACTTCATGGTCTACCTCACAGCAGGCAAGAATCTGCCTTAGGGAAGAATTAAGAAAATGTACCTCTTTCTCTTCCTATCAGAGGTGATGTATTATGAACGTGGATTACTGTACACACTCTTAAATAGTTGATGTGATAAATCATTTTGCTGACTTGATTTTTCTTTCTTTTTAAATCTTTGCTACAAAGGATGGTTCAGTAAACAAGAGAGGAAGGAATGAAATACTTAGAAATGAAGATGCTGTAAAAGCAAAAGATGGCAATAAAAATAAAATTATTAAATTAAAAACTATATTTCTTTGTTACAAAGGAGAGTTCTCTTTGAGGTGCTAGAGGGAAATGACTACTTAGAATCATGGAAAAATGACAAATATGTTTAAAAAATCCAGGAATATAAAAACTATAAACATAATCAAGAAATTAAATAATTTATTAATTGCTTATTAATGTACAAAACACCATAGTAGCATAAGGATAACAAAGATGAAAACCCAACAGTCCCTACTCTCATGAAGTAAGGATATTTGATTTTTTTATCCAGGAAAATAATGTTTTATATATATATATATATATATATATATATATATATATATATATATATATATATATATATATATATATATATACACACACACACATATATATATATTCAAAATATACACAAAATAAGTACAAGATAATTCAAATCAGGAAAGACCTCACAGGTGGACCACACAGAGCTCTGAAGGAAGATAGGCATTCAAAAAGATAAAAGATTAGGAAGAACAGACAAGAGGGACAGCCTGTGTAAAATGCACAGAGATAGGTAATGGGATGCTGAGTGAAAAATAAGTAGACCAATTTGGCTAGGTTTGTAGAATGAGTCAGTGAAGAGCAGCAGAAAGAAATACATTTGAAAGATAAGTTGGAACCAGAATATGAAGTGTGACTGCCAAGAAGAAAAGTTTGTATCAAATTGTAGAGACAACTAGAGAATGGCATCACTAGATTTATGCTTTAGGAAAATCACTTGGTAGCTGTGAGGGATGAACTGGAGAGGAAGATCAAAGGCAAGGAAAGGGGGCAATTGAGAGACTACTGCAATAGTCTAAGTGAGAAGTGAAAAGGGTTAACTAGAGGTAACTATATGATAGGTAGAATCAACAATATTTGGCAACTGTCTAGAAACCAGTAGGAGACTGAGGATGACAAGGTTTTTTTAATATAAGTGTCTGGAGAATCAGAATACAATTAAGAAAAAAAGGGAACTTATGACATGTATCCAAAGAAAGGGGGAAGAAAACTAGTAATTCCCTATGGTTCACTGGTACACTATAGTCTTTAGCTCATATGAATCTCTACACAATATAGTTAGGCAACAGAGTGGATGAAAACACCGAATCTGGGATCAAAAAAGTCCAAACTCAAATCCTGTTTTGGATACTTACCTAGCTAGATAATCCTGAGCTAGTCACTTAAATCTTCAAGTCTCTATATCATTGCCAGGAAAATATGGATAAAAATATCACCTATCTCACAGGATTCTTATGAGGATCAAATATAAAAAATATATGCAAGCCTTAAAGTTTTATAAAAATATTAAATACTATAGTTACGAGTTTCCTCAGAATGGGAGTACAATGAAATAAGTCTAACTTCTACCAAGGTCTGTCTACTTTGAAAATGATTTTTTACAAACAGACTCTTTATACTTATAAATAGATATGTACTAGATAGGGACTGGCCTGCAATTTTACCTGCATAGGAAACTCTCAAATAACTCCTCCTTCCAATGCAGGCTGCTACCTTCTCTGAAACTTACAGTCTGAGAACTGTAAAAGCACTGAGGGGTTAAGTGAGATACTAAGGGTCACACAGCTAGTATCTAATAGAGGCAGGACTTGAACAGAAGTCTTCCTGGCTTCCAAGGCAGTTCTCTACTTACCAAGCTAGGGAACCAGATCGAAGTAGATTAGAACATCACAAATTACCATTATTTATACTGAATTGTCTTGGTAAACATTTTCCAAGTATATTCTAATCTTGGTCAAGATTTCTTGGGAGTTCTGCAGCCCACAGGTCTTCTCCATGGCCTTGAGTTTGATACCTCTACACTATGCCACATGTACATATAGGTGATATGTATCTATATCTTTATAGATTAGCTATAGACATAGATCACACACATGTGTTCATATTTCTAAACTAAACCTTATTTCTAGAAATATTTAATCTGAAGTTATAAATACTTTAAAAAAATTTGTCAAAGAAAAGCAATATTCTTTGTGACCAAATAAAAGAATAACAGTTTAGAATTTCATCAATCAAGCTGAAAATGAATCATGCATTTCTCTATTTCTTTGACCTAGCTACTAGAGATGGTGCCATAATGAATATGAAATATTAAATAAATCACAGAAAAGATTTTTTAAAAAAGCAAATCATACAATATAAGAGCTGAAAGACCCTCAGACGTTAGTCCAATCTATCCTATGGATGTGGAAATTGAGGCTCTGAGAGGTTATGGTTTTTTTTTTAAACCACATAATTTCAAAGCAGAATTTGAATTCAGATGTTATGACCACTGGACCACACTATCTCATCATCTATTATTATTATTATTATTTTTTCAAGTTAGAAAGTTATTTCCACAGATTAGGAAGAAGAACCAGGAGCCAAAATGTCAAACCAGAGCCAAAGACTGCACAAAATATGCATTCAATAGATAGTTGAGTGAACTGAATACACTATATTATAAAAATTCAATCAACTTATTGCATGATGAACTCTATATTAATACATTTGTTATAGTCATATCAATATGGTCAACAGAAAAATTTAGGATACACAAAACTAGAAAAAATAGTTGCATTAATCTCTGTAAAGGGTCCTGTTTTGGACAAGCTACATATACTTTTATGAAACTGAGTATTTTAATTTGAGGGAGCATTATAATGTCAAAAACAAAAAGGGACTGGATCTGTGATTTCACTAGTATAAAATACTCCAGGAAAGCAATGATTTGCCTACAGTCACACAGGCAATGTGCAGCAGAGGCAGGGCTCTATGGCTTCTAGACAGCACTCTATTCACTATACCACATGGCCTCTCCAATTTCTGAGAAGCTTATAAAACTTTCTCAGCAAAATTCAAAGGTCAGTGGTTCCTAGAGTCAAGGACTCCAAGAATCATCTCAATTTATCATCACCATCTCATCACTGAAACTACCTTGCACTTAGGTGGTGTTTTTAGCCTTTCAAATCCACTGTCACTTGATTTTAATATTTAATCTCTGAGGAAGATTGAGATATTATTATTCACAAGAAAACAAACATAAATGAGTAAAATAGTTTCCTACAGCAAATTAGTGACTAGGCCAGAACTAGAGTCCAAATTCCTATCAAGAGGTCAGTGTTCTTTGTATTATTTATTTAAGTATTTCTAAATAATCAGTGATTTATATGGATATTTCCTCCACTCAATTCAAATTTCCAGTTCCTACTAATAGCAAATAAAAGGTTTAAAAGGCCCATCGGAGTAATTTATTCATAATGATGATTTTGGGTCATCGTGAAATAGTACACTCCGTTCAATTTACCTCGACTAGAAATATGTATAATCCAAATGGTATCATTTTCAAGTTTTAGTGCTAAGAAGGTAAGTTCAAATTATTTATAAAACAAACTTCATGCCTTGATGTTGTGACATAATTATCATCAGATCTTAGACTTGGGGCTGAAATGGACCTCAGAAGCCACCTAATCCAACCATCTCATCTGCTGAGGCACAAGAAAGTTAATTTGTACGTCAAATAATATTGTCAGACGTGAGATTTGAACCTCTGACTGTCTCCTCTGACTGAAAGCCAATATTTTTTCCACTATACCACAACTTTGTATCTCCATATGAACGAGAGTATTTATTAAATTCACATTCAGCCAATACCACGAAACTGCTCTCATCTCTTTTAAGTGTTCAATTGACGTCTCCATCCCAAAAGGGACCTCAGAAATTCTTCACCGATATCAATCACTATTTCTTTCTTTCTCCAAACCTAAAACGAGGCGGGGGGAGTCTTAAGATTTTCTTCAAACCACTTCTGCTCCCTCCAAACCAAAGCGGAGTCTGCCCTCAGGATCACGAAAGCACAAAGTTCTGCTACCCGAGAACACAAGGAAAAAGCGTGTGACATGCAGTCTGAATAACATGACATACTAAAGAAAACACATCTGACAGTTACCAAAGCGCAAACCTTACTGTAATTCAGTCGATAATTTGATAGCACTTAGTTTTCCGCATTCTTATTAGAGAAAAATATTCCTAAGGCGAACACCCAGATGGGAGAATAGCGCTCTCGGGCTTTGACTGCCCAAAGCATCTTTATTTCCTATAAGTAAAATTCCTTAAAACGATTTCTCAGAAGGCTCATTTTACCGTTTGAAGGGGGCTTTAACGCAGTAAAATGCCAGACTAGGATGAGGGGAAGGCAAGGGGAAAGAGAACTGACAAGTGATATGTCTGGGGTGTTTCCAGCCTCGATTTTCTAGCAGCTGGGAAGTTTGAGATCGGTCCGTGCGACCGGAAAAGCAGAATAAAAGCAAATCCCGAGATTACAAAGGAGAGAGAGAGGGTGGGGTCTGACCTGAGAATCACTTCTTACTCGGAGGAATCAGTAAAATCCTCCGTGATGGAAAGGAGCTGACAGGAAATCCACACCCCCTCTCCGAGATGCCCTCAGCCGGCACAGGGCCACTGCCCAGCAGCGCCCGGGATCCGCCGGCCCGGGGTTCTCCGCTTTGCCCCTCAGCCGGCCACCGCCTCCCGGGGCCCTCCGAGCGGAGGAGCAGCCCAGGACTCCTGGCTCTGACCCAGAAGACACTCCCCCCCGCCCGGGTCTGCCCTAGCTCTTTCCCTCCGTCGCCGCAGAGCCCAGAGACCGTTCCCCGGCGCTGGGCAGGTACCTTTGATGACGCGCTCGGTGGTGGAGAGTTTGCTGCGAGTCCTCGAGGACATGGTCCCCTTGTCTCCCTCCCCCTTCTCGTTCCGGGCGGCGGCCGGGCCCTGGGCCGCCGCCTCCTTCCCCGGAGGTCTCCGCTTCCCCCAGGGCCGCCCGGCCCGCTCTTCCCCGTCTCCGGCTCTTCAGGGCGGCTCAGGCCCGAGGAGGCGGAGCAAGCCCCCCGGCTCCCGGCTTACGTTCGCCTGACAGAATCCCGCCCCGCGCGACCCCCTTTTTTTCAAGCCGCAGCGGCTGCCCGCTACAAGTCCGAAGCAGCAGCCGCGGCAACAGAGGCGGGAGCTGCTTCTCGCGACCCGTCCCAACTCAGCACGCACGCGCTCCGCCCCTCATGGCGCGCGTCCTCCTCCCCCGCGCGCCGTTTCCACTAGCATTCCCACAGCAGCCCTTCCCCTCCGCCCCTCGCGCCCCCGCCTCCTCGCAGCAGCTTCGAGGCGCCGTCCGACTCCTCAAGTCCCCCTCAAGTTCACTCCCGGCCCCCCACCCCGCAGCGGGCCTTCCCGCGGCGGCGACGCAGGCGTCCGAGAGCTCGTTTTCATGCGCACGCGTGTCTCTACACCTCTCCCATTCGTCGGGGTTTCCTTTTCTCTTTCTCCGCGTGCCTTCCCTTTTCGCACCCACGCCCATGGCTCCGGAGCATCACTCTCTCGAGAGTGAGAAGCACGGGGGACGTCGCCTTTCAAACGTTGGGGAGGGGGGAGCTCGGGGCCTCTTCCTTCGCCTCTCCCAGTTGGGCATCTCCAGATTCTTCATCTTCCCCTCAGGTCCGACCTCGCGCACGCACGTCCGCTGTCCACTAAGTGGGCCTCGTTGCCCCCTGCACGCGCTCCGCCCGTCCACCCCCATCCTCACCTCACCCCCTCCCAGCCGCAACAGTGTCCCGGATGCAGAGGATTGTGCGGAGAAAGGATAGCTCCAGAAGCTTCCAGAAGAGAAGACCGTGGAGAAAAGCCGAGGAGCTTCCTAGCCCCAGAAAGTCTAAACTGAACGGGCTCTGACACGTAGTAGGCCCTTAATCATGTCTGTTGCCTGATTAGCCTGCACGGGCAAATGTGGCGAATGTGGGATGTGTCGAAGGCTGCTTAGATGCTCTGGCTTTGAGAAACAGGTAGGCAATTCAGTTTTACTGGAGCAAAATTTATGGAGGATGAGCTTGTGACAAGACTAAAGTCAGATCTGAGTGGAAATCAAGACAGCAGTTTCACCTTTTCTGAGTTGTTTACTTGTGTTTTTTTTTCTTTTGATTTTTTTGTACTCAGCAGACAAATATGGAAAGATATTTAGAGGAATTGCACGTGTTTTACCAGTATTGGATGGCTTGCTATCGGTGGAAGGGAGAAACTTTGGAACACAAGGATTTGCTAAGAGGAATGTTGAAAACTGCATTTGCATGTATTTGTGAAACTAAGATATCATTAAAACGGAAGCCAAACATTGTAGGGTCTTAAATCCTGGGCACATTTTTATCCTGGAGAGAGTAAGAATCGCCATCCCCTTTTCAGGACTTTTCCCTTAAAGCACCTCCCTCCTCTGGGGATGGTTAGAATAACGGCAACTTCTCAATGAGTTTTTTTATCTTTTTACTTTGGTCAGGAGGAGTTGACAGGTGTAATAGTAGGACTACTAGCGGCTCATTTTGGTCCTTGCACCTAGACTGATGCACTAGTGAAACACAGCAACAAAATCTATGTGGGGAGTTGTGTCAATAAACATTAAGCCCAGGCTCGGTTAAGTGCTTGAAACACAAAGAAAGGCATAAAGACAGCCCCTATTTTCAAGGAGCTCAGTATGGGGGTGAGGGAGTGGGGGGAGGGGAAAGCAACTTTTAGAAATGAAGTGGGTTGGGGAGGGTGAAGGTGGAGGGAGGGAGGGAGGGAGGGAGAAGGCAGGAAGCACGAATAAGTAAGTGCTAAGAGCTTGGGAGAAGTGATCCGAGGAGATGTGAATTACAGAGATGAATTCATCTTGAAGTATGAATAGTTTCTGGAGATCTTGAAATCCAGGATGTCAGCTGGGTAAGAAATGATGAGATGAATATTGGGATTGTCTTCCTTAAAGAGTAGAGGATGAGGGGTCCTCCAGAGTCCAACCTCTGACCAACCATATGAGGGAGATGGATTAGGATGGCAAGGCTCTCTCTCCAGCAATGTTCCCCAATCAGTATTTTGGGGCAGATTTTTATCCATCTGTAACTCAGTCTATACAGTCTTTATTAAAGCCTTTTTGCAAAACTGACTGTTCTCTAGATCTGGTCTTGCTTCTTCTACTGAACCTCCACAAGAGGAGAACACAGAAAATTCTCAGAGAATTCTGATTTTATTGGTCTGCAATAGTTTGGGTTTGAGTGAAAAACATTTAGGTTGAAGACCTCTTCAAACTTTAAAATTGCAAGATGTATTTCTACTGTAATTAATTAGCATATCATATACTTAATATCCTTTTTCTCTAGAAGCATCCAGTTTACAATTTTCTTAATTGGCATGATGGCACATACCATAAAATGGCACATTTTTGATCCTCTGAAACCCTGCTTGTCATGTTGCCTAGTTCTGAAACACCTATTAGAGTTTCAGACTCCCTGAACCATTTCTATAGATAAGAGGATTTGTTTCAGACGTATCCTGACTAATGTTTTTTAATTGTGACCTTCAAGTCATTTAAACTTCTTTTTAAATTCCTCATCTATAACATAAAAGGTTGAACTAAATAATCTATAAATTCCATTCCAACTCTTAATATTCTTTTCTTGGGAGAGAAGATAATAGGGTTAAGTGACATGCTCAGGGTCAGGAAGCTAGTAGAGGTCTGAAGCCAGATTTCAGTTCATGCCTTCCTCATGCTAGGACTGCTCTATCCACCATACCACCGAGCTATCTCTTTCCCTTCTTTAAGATAACTTATTGATACTTTCTGTTATTATATCACCTTATTTTCTGAATTTTTCTTCTTCGAAACCAGTTAGCCAAAACTTATGGCATTTTAAAAGAAAGGGGAAAAAAGCAGTTCAGCAAGACTAACCAATACAACTATGCCATACAGTAGATAACTACATTTCATAGGAAATAGATAAAGTACTGGGCCTGAACTCAGGAACACTCATCTTCCTGAGTTCAAATCTGTCCTCAGATACCTATTAGCTGTATGATCCTGGGCAAGTCACTTAATCCTATTTGCCTCAGTTTCCTCATCTGTAAAATGAGCTGGAGAAAGAAATGACACACACACAAAAAGCCATGATTGGTATGATGATGAGTCAAATTAAAATGACTAAATAACATGCTGCCTATAGCTGTGTTCATATAGATATTTTCTTGTTGAAATTCTTTGATTAAAAAGATCATTTATAGCTGTAATAAGCCCCTTTTGAGGGATATTTGACCCAAACAAATGTGTAACACTTTTAATCTACAAAGAAACAGCAGAAAACCCTTTACAGTGTGAATATTTAGCAGCTCTGACTAACTTAAGTATCTGTGTCAATTTATATACATGTTTGGCCATATGGCTTCAGCAAGGGCTGGCTTTTTTTTATATAGGTAGGTGAATTTTATATCCTTTTACTTTCTGTGTTAGAGTGACCTTATATGTGTTGCAACATATGAGGTTTCTTATGCAGGTAACATTTTTATTAATTTATTCAAGTCTAGGCTAGAGTCATAAAGCTAATATCCTTGGTGTATTAACTTAGTCTCTGAACTTTTTGTAAATGTTGATTAATGAGTATTCCCCCAGAGAGAGGTGCTAATTAAAGATTTTCATTTCCCAAAAATTTCAGAAAATCTGTTTGTAATCTTAAAAGTAATCTAGCCTTACTTCAGCTCAGTATAAATCATTATACATTATGTCTAGGCAAAAGAATATAGAATTGTATTAAATAATTAAAACTAAATTAGAATATGGATCTATTAAAATACATACAAAAATGACTTAAAAACAGTAGTGTATATTATATATACTTAAACATTCAAGGTGCAGTAATAATATTTAATATAATATGTCATACACATATACAATAATCTACTATATACTGCATTCTAGTGTGTGTGTGAAATTAGTTTTTTATAATAATAGCGTTTTCTTTTTCTTTTTTCTTTTTCTGAGGCTGGGGTTAAGTGACTTGCCCAGGGTCACACAGCTAGGAAGTGTTAAGTGTCTGAGATCAACTCGGGTCCTCCTGATTTCAGGGCTGGTGCTCTATCCACTGCACCACCTAGCTGCCCCCACGTTTTATTTTTCAAAATACATACAAAGATAGTTTGCAACATTGACTCTCGCAAAACCTTGTTCCAAATTTTTCTCCCTCCCTCCTTATCTCTACCCTTCTCTTGAAAGCAAGTAACCCAATATAGGTTAAACATGTAATTCTTCTCAACATATTTCCACACTTATCATGCTGCACAAGAACAATCAGATCAAAAAGGAAAAAATGAGAAAAAAAAAAACAAGCAAATGAACAACAACCGAAAAAAGGTTAAAATACTATGTTGTGATCCATATTCAGTCCCCATAGTCCTTTCTGTGGATGCGGATGGCTCTCGCCATCACAAGTCTATTGGAATTGGCCTGAATCACGTCCTTGGTTTGAAAAAAAAAAAAGCCATGTCCATCAGAATTGATCATCACATAATTTTGTTGCTGTGAACCATGTTCTCTTGGTTCTACTCACTTCACTTAGTATTCATGTAAGTCTCCAGGCTTTTCTGAAATCATCCTGGTGATCGTTTCTTATAGAACAATAATATTCTATAACATTCATATGCCATAACTTATTCAGATATTCTCCAACTGATGGGCATCCACTTAGTTTCCAGTTCTTTGCCACTACAAAAAGGGTTGCTGCAAACATTTTTGTACATGTGGGTCCTTTTCCCTTTTTTATGATCTCTTGGGATACAGACTCAGCAGAGACACTGCTGGATCAAAGGGTATACACAATTTGATAGCCCTTTGGATATAGTTCCTAATTGCTATATGGTAGGAATTTAATAAATATTTATTGTTGAATATAATATATACTTCCTTTAAATATAATACCATATTTTAATCATTTTCTTTAATTTTTTTCTGGAAGTAGACAAATAGTCGTAGTGCCTAAAGTTAGTCTGAGAATAGTTATACAGTCCAAACCAACAAATGACTTGATATTCTTAAATAAATATTCTGTAGGTGATGCTAAAGAAGCTTTAGTGAGCTGATGAATCATTTTTTTCCCATTTTGTTGACTGCATTTATGAACTACAGGTATTTCATCTGTTTTGCCCTAGCAGACACCAAGAAAGGTGAGAATGATGAAGTAGACTTAACCATAGTCCTGGAGATCCTTTGTGCCTCAGACCTAGGCATGCCCAGTACTAGAGAAGTTAATTGAAAGTTAAAAAAAAAAAAAAGTAAAACTGTTGGGCACAGTCATTTGTTATTTTTGTGACCATGGCAAATAATTTCCCATCCATGAATCATTTTATCTGTAAAATAAGTGTAAACTTGTAAAATTGATAATCTCTGTCACTTCTTTGACTTCAAATTCTTTGATCATTCCAAAATGGAAGAAGAAATAGTATGCATTAGGTTAGAGAAAAGGCTTATCTACAGCAGAGGAAAGTTAACCTTAAGTCTAATTCCAGATGCTCTACTTGGTACAAAATAAGCCAAGCACAATGCTTCACAGATTTCTTTTAAAACTATTTGCAAAGGTTAAATGAAGTCTTTCATGCCAAAGTATGTTATTTCTACAATGGATAGAAAACAGATCCCTCTTTTCCTTTTTCAGAAAGACCATTGGTAAAATTCTCAATTTCCTACAGTAAGGGAATAAACTCTGGGTAATTCATTTGATTGACTTCTGCTGGACCACAGATGTGTGGCTGAGAATCTAAAAATTTGATAGGATAAACTATTTGACATAAAACTGGATTTGTGCTATCCTATCACATAATGGTGGATACAAATGAATGAAAGTATCCTATATCATAACATTAGCTAATTAGGAAACTAATTAGGAAAATAAGTTTTATTGGAAACTGGGAGAACTCATAACACATTACAAAGCTAAGAAGTATAGTGAATTTTAAACTTCTCTCTCTGCTCCCCTTAATTAATATGCATAAACTCATAGAGACCTGTACTGATTATAAATTTAACTCTACAAAATCCATTTTCTACCAAAAAAAGAAATCTAAATAACTTTCTTTCCACCATTATGCCATTTTAGAAGAGAGAATTAAAAAATCAAAGAAATGAGAGCCTAACATTTTGAAAATTACAAGACTATGGGAATACAGAAATCCTTTTCATAGAGCCCTGCTAGATAAGTGTTCAAAGATATTTCTATTTTATTATCCTCAAGGAGTTGAAGGAAGCATGTTTCTTGAAAGCATCTCTTTTTCTGGAAGACAGGTTAAACTAGGGTAAATCTTTGCCAATAGCTGTTAAATTTACTTTCATTCTCATAAATCCTAAAAAATAGGAAGGAATCACTTAATAGAGAAGAAAATTTTTCCATTCATATAACTTCCAAGTCATTTTTTATATCTTAAGCAAAGCTATAAACTATTATCTAATTTTTAAAATTTTAAAAATATTTAATATCTTAATATAGCTACATTTGCTTCAAAATATGTCATACAGAATAACTTCTAAAGGTTTCAAGTCAGAGCCTTTCCCTAGAATTTTTCTGAAAGCCAATTGTGTGTATGATTTGCATGTACTAGGAAAGCTCATTCTCAAACAACTTTCTAGGTGGCCAGAAACTGCCTACATGACATGTGCAGAAAACCAGAATTTTATATAGGACCACGGCAAGGGAACAAATGGAATGACCCCAAAAAATCATTAAGAAAAAAATAAAGAGAATATAGCTAAGGAATTGGAGGGGAATGGGGAAGGAACTAACACTTTAGAAATTTGTGTTAAAAAAAGAAACATCTCAGAGCTGAAATAATTTTAGAAGTCAGCAATCATCAAAACTTTTGATATTGCCTGAGAAATAGAGTAATGTATCAGTAGAATAGGTTGGGTACATAAGACACAGTAGTACTATTTGATAAACCCAAAGATTCTAGCTTCTAGGATAAGAACTCACTATTTGACAAAAACTTCTGGGAAAACTGGAAAACAGTATAACAGAAACTAGGAATAGACCAACATCTCACCATATTCCAAGATAAGGTCAAAATGAGTATGTGATTTAGACATAAAGGCAAACAAATTGGGAAAGCAAATTTATAGTTTACATGTTGGATCTATGAAAAAGAAGAATTTATGACCAATCAAAAGATAATATTAGGAAATGCAAAATGGATAATTTTGATTACTTTAAAAAGATTTTACACAAATAAAACCAGTGCAACCAAGATTAAAAGGAAAACAAAAAGCTGGGAAACCATTTCTACAGCCAATGTTTCTGAAAAATTGTCTTCATTTCTCAAATATATAGAGAACTGAGTCAAATTTATAAGAATACAAGTCATTCCCCAATTGAGAAATGTTCAGAGGATATAAACAGGCAATTTTCAGATGAAGAAATGTAAGCTATTTATAATCATATAAAAATTGTAAATAATCATTGATTAGAGAAATGCAAATCAAAACAACTTTGAAATATCACCTCACACTTATCAGATTAGCAAATATGACAGAAAAGGAAAATGATAAATGCTGGAGAAGATTTGGGAAAATTAGAACACTATTGATTGCATTGTGAACTGATCCAACCATCTTGGAGAGCCATTTGGAATTATGTCCAAAGGGCAACCAAACTATACATACCCTTTGATCCAGCAATATCACTGAGTCTCCATTCCAAAGATCCTAAAAAAAAAAAAAGGTGAAAGGGACTTATATGTACAAAAAATTAATAGTAGTTCTTTGTGGTGGCAAAAAATGAAAATCGACGGTATGCCCTTTAACTGGGAAATGGCTAAACATGTTGTGGTAAATGGATGTAATAAGAAACGATGAACAGATATTTCAGAAAAATCTGGACTTACACAAACTGATGCTGAATGAAGTGAGCAGAACTAGGAGAATATTGTACACGATAACATCAATGTTGTGCGATGATCACTCATGATAGTCTTACCTCTTCTCAGCAATTCAATGATCTAAGACAATTCTAAAAAACTCATGAGAGTTTTCTCTATTATTATATTATGTTATGTTATGTTATATTATATTATATCATATCATATCATATCATATCATATCATATCATATCATATTATATTATATTATATTATATTATATTATATTATATTATATTATATTATATTATATTATATTATTATTCAATCCAAAGAAAGAACTATGGAGTCTGAATGCAGATCAACGCATACTATTTTCACTGTTGTTTTTTTTTTTTTATTTCTTGTGGTTTTTCCCTTTTATTTTGATTCTTCTAATAGTTTGTGGAAAAAAGAAAAATATCTGTAAAATCAGAATTCTAAATTGAAAGAAAAATGGAAGTGGGGAAAAATAGAATCAAATATACATGCTAGAAAAAGTTTTGGAAGTTATACATAGAAAAGTGACAGAAGGGGTAGCTAGGTGATGCAGTGGATAGAGCACTGCTTCTGAAGTCAGAAGGACCTGAGTTCAAATTTGACCTCAGACACTTAACACTTCCTGGCTTTGTGACCCTGGGCATGTCACTTAACCCCAATTGCCTTAGCCAAATTAAAAAAAAAAAGAAAAGAAAAGAAAGAAAAGTGACAGATCTATATCTGTGCTACAGATAGTTCAATGATGGAAAATCTGAGGATTATTAGTGATTGTTAAAACTGAAGGAAAATAATCTGATGATCCTATTTTAGGAAATTAAGGAAATTTCCAAAAGTATTAAAAATAAAGGATATCACAAATACAAAAAATTAGCTAAATTCCAGTCAGGAAAAAATTAAAGTTTGATAAATTTAGACATACCATCATCAAACTTCAAGTATACTGTGGCAGTGCAATTATCCTAACACAAAGCAGAAAAGAAAAATATTACACAGTAAAATAGCAATATGAATCTCACAGGATTCCATATTTCCATAAGAAAAATATTCCAGAAGCCGGAATATAATTCATTCTCCTAACATAGCCAAATAGTCTTTTTTAAAATGGGTATTTAAAATAAATGAATTTCAGAAGTTTCTGAAAAAAACAGAACAGCTTTGTCATAGTGGGGAAAAAACTAGGAATAATCAAGGGATCCTTAAGTGATGTTAGGCTTAAGAGGGAAAAAAATGAGCTTCTGGAAAAGAAGTGCTGAGTGCTTTAAACAATAATCATTTTTAGCTGTCATTAACTCATTGCTATCTCAATGCAATCAAGACAGAAGCATTAAAAGTAGTGTATTATTGTTAACTATTGATAAACATAGATGGGTTTGAGGAGATGAGATGGCAACAAGAATTAAAAGAAAAATTTAAAGGACTACAAATAAAACTTTGGTGTAGGGATGGCAGGGGAATTATGGTCAACTTTAGATAAAATTATATCATAAGCAAAAGAGGGGTGTCAATGAGTTTTTGTAGAATTTACAGACGTAATCTATCTAACTTATCTGCTAATTTTCTTGTTGTGCAGTGAAACCTCTGAGTTTTTGATTTGTACTTCTCTTATTATAAGTGATTTGGATCAGTCTTCCCTATGATAAGAGTTTGCATTTCTTCAAGATTTGTTTATATCTTTTAGCCATTCACCAATTATGGTATTGATCTTCTATATGGTTGATCTTCTGTAGTTGGATTAGTTCAGACCTTTGTTACCTGTACCCTAGTTTATTACAGCTATCTTGTAACTGTTCTATTTGAATCAATTTTACCCCTATTCCAGTCCATTGTACACATTGCTGCCAAAGTGATTTTCCTTAGGTACAAATCAGATCATGTCACTCTCCTACTCATTTTACTCCAGTGGCTTCCTGATCTCTCCCTAGAATTAAACATAATTTTCTCTTTGGCTTTTAAAACCCTTCTTTAACTGATCCTAACCTATCCTTCCAGCTTCACTGGACATTATTCTCCCTCCCGTATTTTTTTGATACACCAAATTGGTTCTTCTCTATGTTCCTTACATTTAGTCTGTCTCCGTCCTGTTTCTGTGTACCTCTGCATAGGTTAACGTCAATGTTGGAATGCATCCTTTTTTCCAAGGTGCAGTTCAAACACATCTACATGAAACTTTGTTATGCCACAGTCTCCTTGAGCTGTTCTACCTCAGTTTCCCTACACTAGTTTCCCTTATTGTCCTGACTGAGTTTCCCTGAATTGTTCTATCTCAGTTTCCTTAACTGTTCTGACTCAGTCCCTTAAGTCGTAACCCCTCCCTGCTTCATTAAGACTGAGGACCATTTGCTCTAAGGTTATAAATTGTCAATGGGAGATGAGCAGATCAGACTTTCTGGCTTCTAGCTCCTTCTGCCCCCAAGAATTTATGACATTGTCCCTCTAAAATATTCCAAAAGATAAGACTATCTCGGATACTTCACTGACATCTTTACTTCTGTTTATTCAAACTTCCTAACTCTGGCTTTTAGTAAAAATTTACAACCTTCCCCCCCATCCTGACAGAACCAAGCGCTTCTAACTTTTCCCACTCTTCTTCCTTTCCTTTGTCTGAAAAGCTATAAAAGTGTTTGTCATTCCCCCATTCATTACTGAATACTTTGAGACGAGAGTCCTGTCCAGTCAATTAAACTCTCCAATTAATAAAATATTAAAAAAACTAATCTCTATCTTGCCTCAGTTTCTCCGGCATTACAGCTTAACCTGATACCTCACTTGCTAGTGCCATTTCTCCCAAACTACCTTATAGTCAACTACTTTATATTTGTTTATATTTATTCTGTATATACTTAGACCTCTCTCTTCTATTAGAATGTTAATTCCTTAAGGGTAGAGATTATATATCATTCATTATATTTGTATCCCTAATACTCAACACAGCCTTAGCAAATCATAAGTGCTTAATAATTATTGGTTGATTGATAAATTCCTTTATATCTTCAATATCAAGCCATTATAAGAAATATCTGATACACAAATTTTCATTTTTTACTAATCGATTGTCTTCTCTTTTATTCTAGTTATCTTGTGTTCATTCAGAAATTTTTCATGTAATTAGAATTATATATATATTTTTATAATAGTGTATGTATCTTATTTAATTATAAACTCTCCTCCTGGTCATAGCTCTAAATAGAACCTAAACTGCTTTTTTTATTTTTATGATCTTTAACATCAATTCATGTATCCCTTTTAGGCTTACCATATTACATGTCTTAAGATGTTAATCTAAACCAGAGGTTCTTAACCTGAAGTCTGAATTTTTTTTTATAACTCTAGTTAATATAATTAGTTTCCTTTTAATCCCATGTATTTTATGCATTAAAAAATCTTAATTCTTTATAGTATACATTTAAAAGGTTAAGAAACTAAAACAACTTCTGCCACATTGCTTTCTACTTTTCCTAAAAGTTATTGTCAGATAAGGAGTTTTTATCTAACTTTTGCTCTTAGGTTTATGAAACTCTGGGGTTGTTGAGTTTAATTGTTTCTGAGCAATAAGTTTATTTCGGGGTTCTGTTTTTCTGTTTTTTATCAGTACCAAATAGCTTACTGCTTTATAGTATAATCAGAGTTAAAAGTAGTCGTTTTTACTTATTTCATTATTTCTCTTGAGATTTTAGGTCTTTTGTTGTTCCTAAAAAAAAATTCTTAGCTTATTTTGTCTTGCTCTTTAAAGTATCCCCTTGTTAGGTTTGTATATAGTATTTTCAATTTATTGTATTAGTATGATACTATCACGAATATTGGATATCCCTCTACTTAAATCATTATTTCATTAGTGCTTTGAAATTGTATCTACATACATCTTGAATGTATCTTGATAGATTTGATGTCATAGAAAGTCCAATTGTAGTAGAAAACCCAATACTTTTCAAGAAACCAAAGGCCACTTGCCCTTAGACAATCTCAATGTAGTGATTAGTTCTTGGGGATGATGTGGCACAACCTTGGAGAATGTATATGAAAAAAAGGGAGTTGAGGCTGTTATCTTTTTCCCATTAAGCTATCCTTCAGAGATGTCTGATTTGTCATCTAAAAATATGGGCTGCTGTCTCACCACTGGACTCAAATAATTAGGTTCATGAAAGAAGATAAAAGGGATTGTTGTTAATCCCCAATACCAAACTTCCTCCCAATCATGTGACTCTCAATTTCATGATATCATTTACCCTGCTTTATTGTTTTGTATTCTCCAACTCTGCCTCTACTAGTTTTCCCTTATAAATGTACTTTTTTGCTCCCTGCTCTTTGCTACTTTCCATGTTTGGAATTTAGTCTGCTTTAATTAGCATTACAATTATAATAAAAATCTGCCTCAACCCAGAAATGATCTAAGTTTACAAATTCTTTTGGAACACCCATGATACTATTCTGGTTATTTGGGGATCCTCTGCACTCATTATCTAGTAAAAAAGAATATAGTTCAGCACAACTAACATCATATGAATGCAGTCTGATAGTAAATGCAGATTTTTTTTTACATCCAGAAGGAAGAAGGGTGGACTTTTTCATCACATTTTCAATAACCTCCTGGACAACTACTCAAAGTTTATTAAAATCACAAAACAGTGATTAAAATACTGAGAACTATCCCACTCAAATTGGCAAATATTGTTTAAAATGATAAAATTTAATCCTATTGATTTTACTTTCAAAATATCTTTTGCATTTGTCCTTTTCTCTCCAATACACAATCATCACTCTAGTTCAGAACCTTTTGCATGGACTGTTAGAGTGCTAATTTTTTCTCCAACTCAAATCTTTCCTTACTCTAATCCATTTTTCACACAACTATCAAAGGTGATTTTTCTAAAGTACAAGTCCATCACCTCCTTTCAGCTTTCTTTCCCCCACTTCCCCAAAACTGCAGGGTCTCACTATCCCTGTGAGATAAAATATAAATTGTCATTTAAAGTTGTTGAGAACAAAGGTCACAACCTACCTTTTTAGCCTTGTTACTTTTTTGTATATTCTGAAATCCAACCTAAGTAGAAATTTTGTTTCCTCATTCGAAATACCATCTCCCATTTCCTCCAATCCTTCATTTACCTTCATCTCTTAGAATTATTAGTTTGCCTCAAGACTTAGTTTAAGCACCATATTCTATAAAAAGCCTGTTCTGATTCTGCCCCTCACCCTGCTGCTAAAACTTTCTCCCCCTAAATTAGCTTATATCTGTTTTTTATACCCATATATGTACATGCTATTTCCTGCAATTGAATATAAACTCATTATGGACAAAATTGTTCATTTTTTATCTTTTTATCCCCAACACCAAGCACACTGGAAGGAGTAAAACAAGTAATGGATAAATGCATATTGATAGCCTGAAGAAATGGAAATTTTCCTTTTTAAGTCACTTTATTAAAATTAATAAATTAACATTGATATCTCATTTTCAGTTTTCAATTCTTCCCCAGTCCCTTAACCTTGTTACTAAAAATAGAAGAAAAAAAAAGAATACAATTCAGCACAAGTAACTAAATGGAATCTAATAATAAATGCAGATTTTTTTTTATCCAGAAAGAAAAAGGGTGGACTTTATCATATATTTATTAGAAACAAGAAAACACATTTTCAATCACTTCCTGAACAGTTACTCAAAGTTTATTAAAATCACAAAAATAGTGATTAAAATACTGAGAACTATCTCATCCAAATTGGCAAATATTGTTTAAAATGATAAAATTGTGGCTATGTAGGAAAATAGGCAAACTCTTAAAAACTAATTTTTTTGGGGGGGGGAGAGGCAATTAGGGATTAAATGACTTGCCAAGATCACAAAAAAGGTATTAGGTCACATTTGAACTCAGGTTCTGGCCTCAGGGTTGGTGCTATATCCTAACTATCCAAATGGTCAAATGATTAAGTTTCAGCTGGAGCTGTGAACTGATCAGGCCTTTTTTGGAAAGTGGTATGGCAATATACAGTAACAACTAAAAAACTGCTCTTGTTTTGACCTAGTGATCCCAGTTCTGGAGTTTTCCCCTAAGGATGTTATTAAAGAGGAAAAAATAAGTACAACAATTTTCATAGGACATTTATTTATAATAGTAAGCAAAGCAAAAACTGGAAGCAACTTATCTTTCCAATTTTTGGGAAATGGCTGAATAATTAGTAGAATGTTATGATGTCAGAAAGTAATAAATATGGAAAGAAGCCAGGATGAAAAAAAAATCACTATAATTTTCCCAGACCAAGTCAACATAGAGAGATAGAGAGAACTCCCGACACTAAGGGATAGAGTTTGGCCCACATTCATGGAGCACAAAGCATTCTAGAGCAGGGAAATTAAGTACACTAAGGCAAGAGGAGGTACTAGAAGGTGGGATCTAACTTGCCCAAGGTGCAGAAGAATGAAGAAGGAGACGAAGAATACACTGGTGTGGGAAGAAGGGAGAGAAATTAGGACAAATTATTTCACATAGAGTGCTGAAGTATCTAAAAACAGGGAAGAAAAGGTGGAAGAAACACACTTGAACCTTAATCTCAACTGGTCAGAGGAAAGAATAATAATACATACCTATGCACACACACACAGAGAAATACATTTCATTCAACAGGGAAACAGGAGAGAATGAGGAAAAGAAGGAATGGGAAATTAGGTTGAAGAGGAGATTAGGCCTAAACTAAATAAATGCAAAAGATGTATAAAATATTTGTAGTTTTGTTTTGGATTTTTTTGGGAGGCAGTGGTAAAGAATTGGAAACCAAGAGAGTGCACACACACAAATTGGGAAAAGACCAAAAAAGTTAAAGTATATGTCATAGGGAGTATTACTGTTTTGTAAAGGGATCGTTTCACAGAAATCTAGGAAGACATCTATGAACTGTTGCAGAATGAAGAACAGAACCAGGAGAATAATTTATACAATTACAGCAATATTATAAAGACAAACAACTTTGAAAGATTTAGGAATTCTAATGAATTTAATAACTAGTCATGATTCTGGAATATTTGTGATGAAATACATACTATCTAGCACCTAATTGAAAGGTAAAAGACTCAAAGTGCATACTGAGACATTTTTTGAAATATATGTGGCTAGTGGGAAAATTTAGGAGTTTTGTTTTTCTTTCTTGATTGGAGTGATTGGTGGGAGGGAGAAAAGATGGATTTTTGCTTATTGAAATAAAAGCTTAATTAAAAAGCAACAAACATGAATATAAATAGGGAAAGACAAAGCAATACAACATAAAGCAGATTAGAATAATACACACTATAAATAAAAACAACAAAATCTAAGAAAATTCACCAAAGAGATTGGAAGGGGACACAAGTAAATCAAACATTATTTTGTTAAAAGACATTAAATGTATAAATTAACCTTAAATTCTAGGTGATTTGGAATTTTATGCATAATTTGAAAATATTTTGAAGTTGCAAATGTAATAACTATACTTACATAAAATTATGTTAAGAAAAATATTATTCAATACTACCACGACTACAAGAAATTTAAGTCTTTCATATGAATTAAGAGCAGAGAGTAGCTTCCAGAAAATAGCATGAGCATACTTTTCCCTTGACTAAGACATTAGTGCATCACCCTTGTTTCTAAAATGGCTTCTGTATGAAACAACTATTAACTTGTTACAATAGCTTATTGGTTACAATAGTCTTGCCTTACTCCAGCCTATCTTTCTCTCATCTGCCAAACTGATTTTTATAAAGTATAAGTCATCACTGTGACACTTGGTGCCTCCAGAGCCATCATTCCCACCACTACTCTGCGACCCCTTGATAGATGACTTTGTGGATAGCGTGCAGGCCTTAGAGAAAGGAATGAATACATGAGTTCAAATCTGACCTCAGACACTAGCTATGTGACTACAACCTCTTAATTTCTGCCTTAGTTTCCTCACCTGTAAAATGGACATCATAGCACTGACCTCATAAGATTGTTGTAAAGATCAAATGAAAGATATGTAGAGCACAATGAGATAACTTGTAGCACAATGCTACATATGGTAGATACTTATTCCTCTCCCTTCCCTATTCAGTCAGCTCCAGTGGTTACCTGTAACTTCCAAAATCAAATATAAAATCTGTCTTTTTTAAAGTCCTCCACAACGTGGGTCTTTCATACTTTTTCAGTTTTTTTACACCTTACTCTTTCCTGCCTTCAATTACTCATTCATTCAGTGACACTGACTTTATTGATGTAATTGACAGAAGAAAAACTCTCATCTGTTCTCACTGGCTTTCTTTGATGCCTGAAATATTTAGCTTCCTGACTTCCCAGACCTCAAGTCTCAGCTAAAAGTCTACCTTCTCCAAGCCTTTCTTCATTTCCATCTTAACATGTGTGGCTTCCTTGGGCTGATTATCCCTAATTTATTATGTGTAGGTAGCTGCTACCTCAGGTCCAATTGGGGATTCCTAGAAATAAGGGACTGTATTTTACATTCCTTTGTATTTCTAGTGATTAGCACAGTGTCTGGCATATAGTAGGCTTTAGACATATTTCTCTGTAGAGAAAAGGAATATATACTCAGAAAAAGAGGAACAGGGATATAAAATGAGAGAATTTTGATTTCCACCTCTTGACCATCACATCTTTGCAGCATATACAACAGTATCAATGACTTCTGACAATTGGCATTTTACTTAATGTAAGAATGTGGTTTTTTTTTGTGTGTAGGGGGGCAATCTGGGTGAATCAGTTCCTCCTGATTTACAATTTGAATCATGCTATTAGTATTTCATCTTAAATAGTCAGATTTGATCATGATCACAAAGTGAACTTAGTTTTCAGAACACTTAAAGATCTTCACTACCTGGCCTTTCTCTACCTTTCTATTCTTACACTTCATTCCTTTTCTATATAATCTACACTCCAAGTTAATTTAGTTCATCAAGCATTTAAATGCTGATTATGTGCCAGGCACTTTGCTAAGCATTGAAGATTCAAAGAAAAGTAAAAATAGGCTCTACACTAAAATCACATTTTTTTTTCTTCTGAGGCTGGGGTTAAGTGACTTGCCCAGGGTCACACAGCTAGGAAGTGTTAAGTGTCTGAGACCAGATTTGAACTCGGGTCCTCCTGAATTCAGGGCTGGTGCTCTATCTACTGTGCCACCTAGCTGCCCCCTAAAATCACATTCTAATGCGGAAGACAATACATTTTAAGATTAAGAATGTAACTTAGAAAAGAATGAAAATATGACTGGCCTGGGCTTGTTCCTTAAAATGGAAATTATAGAAAAACCAGTCAGAGGTAGAGGATATTTTCATTGTGTGAAGTTAGCTTCTAGGGTGAAGAAATTTCTGGAGCATTGTAAAGTCTGAGATAGTCAGAACTCCAGTCAGAAGGGATAATCCAAAGCCTTCTTGCAGTTTTTTGAATGTGACATTCCTTTCCCATTTGTTTTTTGCCTTTTCCCTCAATGGCCACCACAATTGGAATACTGTTTTTGTTTCTGTCTTCTAAATTTCTAAGACTCCACTTGCATCACATCTTCTAGAACAGGCCTTCCCAAATCCATTCCTTCCTTCCCCACCTCCCATAGAAATTATCTCAATTCACTTTGGACATATTTTGTAGGTAAATAATTATTTGAAAGTTGTCTCTCAGTCAGATTGTAAGATCCTTGTTTTTGCCTTTCTTTGTATCCCTACTGCTTAGCATAAAACCTCCCAAGTAGTTAAACTTAATAAATACTTGTGAATGGCTGGTGGGAGTGTAATTTATGAGTAAATCTTTCACTTATAGGGATATAACTCAGAATCCTGATGATGGAACAGCCAGTATTTTTATAGCAAAATATAGCACATTATAAGCAGGTATCTGGTTTTGGAAACACCAAAAATTTTGCCATTTGGAAAAACTTATACCTGGTATGGCATATATATGTGGAGTCACTTCAATTTATTTTAATTTTTGTGTGTGTTGAGGGAGAAGCAAAGATTAGAGAAAAGTCTCGTAACTAGGTTTATTTATTGGTTTACTTCTGTGTCCCAAAATTCTTTTATAAAAGTAATTTTTAAAACTAAAAATATTTTCTTTCCATTATCAAGAAAAAAACAAAACTTAAAATCCTTAAATATGCAGTTAAAGAAATTCCCTCACTAGCCATGTTCAAGAAAATGTATGTCTCATTCTAAATTTTGAATCCATTACATTTTTATCACAACTTTATCATCTGTCCTTTGGAATCTTGGTTGGTCATTGTTTTGATCAGTTCTATAAGTTTTCAAAGTTATTTTTCTTTATGATATTGTACAAATGGTACATCTGATTCTGCTCAGTTTACTCTATCAGTTTACTTTGCATCTTCTCAGATTTCTCTGTTCCTTTTGTAAAAATAATATTCCATTATAATCATGTATTACTGCCATGATTTATTCAGCCATTCTCCAATTGATGGATACCCTGTTTCTAATTCATTGACATTCTGGAGAGAGTTGTGATAGATATTTTTATACAGATTTGTCCTTTTTCTCTTTTAGAACCTTGCATTCATCATCAGTGTATGATGATGACAAATCAATATAGGGATAGATTCCAGTTCTGATTTTAAGTCTTTTGGAACTTGGACTCAAAAAAGAGATAGGCAAGTGTCCCCTCTACCCCCTTTAGAAGGGAAGTCTAGGTGTGGAACATTGCATTTAATAGCATCAGATGTGTTGACTGGTTTTGCTGATTTTTATTTTAAAAAATTCTTTGTTATAAAGGATGACTCTCTGGGGAAAAGGAGGGATTTCTACTCCTTACTCCTTCTGTCCTTCAAAATGTTACTTTAATGAACTAAGCTAACTCAACAACTTTTTGCTTTGAAGAGGGAAAATAGTGATAGTTTCTTTAGGAAATCTTATTAAACTCTATTGCCAACTTCAATGACACTATGAGTTACTGAATAATTAGCTACTCTTTTAAAATGATTATGCTGCCCATTTTCAGAACGGGTAAGAAACAGGACCCAGTTTGAACCAACTCTACTCCACTTCTTGGGGGGGAAAAAAAAAAACTGTGTACACTTGTGCCACCTTGTGTTTAAAAATTTCCATTACTCCATAGGTTGGCTTAATCCTGTACAATTCGGCAACAGACCACATTTAGGATTCTCAGTCATTACAGAATATAAATTTATTTATAGAATTTTACAAATAAAATGGTTACAGTCCACATGACAATATATTTTTAGTTTTTTTTCTCATAACACCTGAGATTTTAAAAAGAACACTGTGATGGAATTGTAGAACTTTAAAAAGAAATGAACAAAAACTCAATTTAATTGATTTCCCCTTTTGCATACCATCAATGCAATGTGTACTGCTAAGTAAAATAATAGAATGCCTCTTCAAATTGCCATCTTGAGACCACTGTGTTAATAGATGGTGCATTTAAAAATAGACCATAGAAAAAGTAGACTGAAAGGGCTTCTTATGGGCTCAGGATGAAGAGCAAATAAAGAAAGGTTGAATAATGTGCCAATATCTTAAGCATTCGAATGGTAACTTCTCTAGACACTCTAACCTAACCAAGCTCCTAACTCTGAAAAAGCTGAGAATAATCCTATTAACCAAGGGAAAGTTGCCTCCCCTCAAAGTGGGAGGGAATTCTTTATGTAGCCTAACTCCTGCCCTGGCAGAGAAGCACTAAACTCAGCACTTTCCTCTTCCCCCGTCTCAACCTTCCTCTATTTTAAATAGCAAAATAGAGCTAGCCTATAGAAGCAGTAAAGTGGGGGTGCAGATGGTAGAGATAGAATATAATCCCAGGCACCTATATATCAAATTGCTCTAAAAGTACAATTCAACAGTTAATAATACTATGGTGGGGAGAATGCATATTAAAATGTCACTGAGTTTCCCTCCATTAGCAGCCATATTTTCAGCATATGAGGCAGGTCTGTTACTAATGGCAGCTTTTAATCAGTTGCGATAATAGTCTCTTCTCCTTTGCTATAACTGACCTCGTCTCCATTTTACATTGTAATGTGAACTTCCTTGAGGCAGCTATAGGAAAAGGCAAAGAAAGTACTTAAATTAAGATGTATGCAAGGCAGAAAAAATGCCATATCTTGAAATGTTTCATTTTTAAGTGATTTAAAATAATTTTTCTACCACTGAACAATTCTCCTAAATCAGGAAGTCATTCACCCCATGCTGATATTCTCTTCTAAAGCCAAGAATTTAGTACTGTTTTGGAAGAGACTCCACATACTTTAATATAAATGTGAATTAAGAAAAATAAAGGTTTGCTAGTTCTCCTGTATAGGAGAATGATCTATAGTAGATTTGATTTCTCCAGCTCCTGGGGGTAAAGGAAACAAAAGAATTGGCTTAAAAAAATATATATATATGTTCCAAAGTCCAAGGAAACAGCTCTTTGGTACAAATGGGCCTTAATTCTGATGAAAGTTGCATATCCCACAGTCCTTAATGCCAAAATTTCTCTTTATCTAGCCCAACCTCAGCCTACCTAAGGTAACTGGCAAAACAAAGAGGAAAACTTTTATCAATGAATGAATCGTCAGCATTTTCCTCACTTTTTTTCCTATATGAAAATGACATAAGGAAAGTTCTCTAAGGGATCAAAAAGAAAAAGAAAAAAAGATGCTGTTTTTAACTAATAAATGATGGAGGGTGTTGCAGTACCTTTTCTTACAGATCAACCCTATGCTCATTTGCAGACTTGAGAAGAAAAGAAAACCTCATAGATGCTAGCAATGAACTACCAACCTTCCCAATTAAATAAATGAGTATTAGCCAAGACAGCCCCTGGGTTGTAACAGTGAGGCACTGCCTAAACGGCTTCCAGGGATCTCTACTGCCCAAGTGGCTAAAGAATTAGACATTATCAATATGATAATAATAAATCAATTCACTTAGTGAACTTGGGGAACAGCTATCCCTTGAAGCCAAAGTTCTGACCATACCATCACATTCCCTAGGGCTGGGCTTTAGTTTCATCAGATACATCCATCTTCTTTAGAAAGTTGGTATTATCAAGGACCAATCACACTACTGTCTCCCTTTTGTTTTTCTTGGAAAGCATTACAACAGGGAGTGCTATTATAAACTAATTCACAGTACTATCTTTAAGTCCTCTAAGCTGCTTAAACCAAAGTCTTCTGACCTCAGGGTTTTCCATATCCAGTCACAGTACTATTTTCCTCTTAGTACATTCTGAATCTTGGCCAGCCCCACTCTTCTCCCATCTGTCCCGCTTTGACTTGCCTCTATGGTAGAGGTCTTGACTTGGGGAGAAGATGTATATGGTCTCCTCTCTAACATAGCAGCTTGTTACTTCAGCTACTTCAGAGAGATGTTTCTAAAGAGGCAAGAACCTCTTGGAAGCTACAGGAATACCTTATCTCCATTTTCTGGAGGAAAGAAGAAGCTGAAACAGTAATAGTTATGTCTGTTGTTTAACTAGTTTGAAAAAGGAAAAGTCACAACATGCTGGGGATGCCTGTAGAAGCTCAACCAACAATAGTCCCTCAGTAGGAAAGAGGAGGCCATCATCACTGCAAAAGAAATGTGGCTTTGTCTTTTTTCTCATTTTTGCCTTCATTCTCCCCACTCGATAGAGCCTTCTTTTTAAACATCCTTTGCCCCATTTTCCTTTGAAAAGCATGAGGCAGCCAAAGAAACTCTGAAGGGATGAGATGGATCTTTTCTCTATATGAAAGGTGAACTTTTCTCAAAAGGGGACGTGGTGAGGTCCAGATGCATCTCCTAATAGCATGTAATAACAACCAGTTATAGTTTGTGTTAAAAGAATCGAGGACATGTGCTGGATCAGAGAGGAAATGGGTTCTGGAGTTTGTTGGTACCACTGCCAGCAGTGCTTGTTCCTGGAAAAACAGCAGAAAATAGCCAAGAGAAAAGCTGGGTCTGTCTTCCATGTTGTTTTCAGTGTCCAGTTTTTGAGAAGAGAGCGGGCAGAGGGGTGGGAGGCTACCTAGCAACCAGTTACTAGGGAAGTTTATTCTAGGATAGTGTTTTTAAGAGATATGACATTTAGATGATGGAATAGCCTTTAGCAGAAATGCTTCTTCTGTCGTGCTTTGTTGAAATTGTCCTCAGACCAGTGCTATCTGTTGACAGGGTAGCCCAGGGAGTTCCACTGCCAGACCCACTATTTATAGCATAACACTACCCTATTTGAATTTGCCCTGAGTACATGGTAAGAACTAGCATGATGGTGAAGCCTGTGAGCAGACCCAGATTCTGGATGATAAAGGGAATGAGGATGCTGCCACTCCTTTCATCTTCTCGACAAACTTCATTCATCTCTGGGAACTGAATAAAAAAAAAAAGAATGAGAGAGTTAAAGTTCTGGCATTCCATACCTTCCTGTTAGCCCAGCCCAGGTCCCAGCAAATTTTGAAGGCTGCTACAATTCCCATGTAAAAGATAAGAAAGCAATAGCAGCAGCAGCAGCAGCAGCAGGTAGAGTGTTTTTTTGTTTTTTGTTTTTGGTGGTGGTGTTTTGTTTTTTTCTTTTTCTTTTTAAATGAGGCAATTGTGGTTAAGTGACTTATCCAGGGTCACAAAGATATTAAGTGTCAAATATCCAAAATCCCCCTGACTCCATGGCTGATGCCCTATTCTTTGTACCACTTAGGTGCCCCCCCCCAAAAAAAGCATTTAATAGTCATACACAGCCAGCTTTTCTCCATGGCAATTACATCTTTGGAGTGACAGGAAATAAAGTCCCATTCCTATTAGCTTTTGAACTCTGGCTGAAAATCAGCCTTTCACAAACCAAAACAACACTTTTTTTTTCTATTGTGTACACAGTATAGCCATGTCTTGGTCTATCTCTAGAATGCAGTCAGCAGTGGTATAGGCTATAACTTAAGCAATTTAAGCTTACTTATATGTGACAAGAATATATTTGTGACTGTGGCCATTTGTGGCTTGGAGAAAGGAAGCCAGATTTCCACTAGGCTCTTCTCCTAAGCCTCACACTATTGGTGGGGAATGAGCCATTTGGGGCCATTTGCAGTCTTCAGGAATGATGGAAATCAAGCCACACGGTCCAACCTGTCAGCAGATTTAGAGACACCAGTGTACCTCTGCAGATCCAGGAGAGCCTGGGGCACTCTGTTAACGTGACTGTGGACCATGATGGTCCACTATTCATGATCTCTTGTGAAAACTGACTTATAATCTGTAATAATCATTAAATCAGGGCCTTGATGAAATGTGATCACAGTAAATATTTAGAGAGCATTTATAGAGCACTTTAAGATTTGCACGGTACTGTTTATACGTTATTTCATTTGATGAGTTGCTCACAACACAGTATGTTCATGGTAGGCCTTCTCATGCAAACAGTGCAAGGGCCAATATTGAAGACTCACCATATCAGCCAGGGCAATATAGAGGAACATTCCCCCAGCGAGAGCAAAGATCCAATTGGCAGAAAAGTGACTGCCAGCCAAAATTCCAAAGGCCAGACCCAGGTAGCAGCAGCAGGCAGAAAGGAAGTTGAAAAAGAGAGCCTGTTGGATACTCATTCCAGCATTTAGAAGAATGACAAAATCTCCTAAAAAAGTAAACAAAGGAAGTAGAAAAAAAAATTAAGATTAAGATTTGAAAGATGACACAAAGTTATGGAAAATGTAAAAAGTTTGGAGGGATAAACTTTCAAAGGCAAAGTTAATGTATAATCAAAGGTTACCCAAAAGTTATAAAATAAAGTTATAAAAGCTTTAGAGCTACCTACAATTGGAAAATTGGCCAAATGTCCAAAGCTTGATATCAGAAACTAATTCCGATGAATAATAAAGACATAAAAACTATAATTGGCTTTAATTTTTGTCTTGGAGACAAGCAAAATCCATCACAGTTCTCATTTCCTTTTTTTCTGGCTCACATTTTAGCAGCTAGCTGGCTTCACAGAAGCTCAAACTTAGACTTGACAGCTTTTTATTGTGCTCAGTCATAGATATGATAAGCATAGCATATGTTAACCTCTTTTAAATGGCATATTAATATTAGAAAGTACATAATTTCATCAGTGTGGGCAGTGAGTGCACTTATAAAGCTACCAATTCCTTCTTGCCTTGGTAGTTGGTTTTCATGAACTATTGAGGATGAAAAATAATTCAATCAACTGGTCATGAGTGATGACCCTCTTTACATTTAATGAGACTGGGCCTATAGCAACTGACAGGCAGCCCATGGCTGGGTGTGTTCTGGCTTGGTAAGACCTATCAAAGCTTCCTCTCCATGGGCAGAGTCTTCAAGAATGGGGGTCATCTCTACGCCAAACGTAGAGTAGTAGAATGGAGGCTTCTCCTTCATAATCATGTTAAACAGGAGAATAAGGAAAGAAAGAAAATCTTATATGGCCTCTATTCAAAGTTGGAAAATCTCTCTTGCAAGAGGCAGTGCTAAATTTCAAACCAAATTAGTTTTTTAATTCAATTCAATAAAATTATTTAGCACCTACTGTATATAAAGTACTATGGTAGCTGGTGGGAATACAAAGATAAAACTAAAACAATCCCTGTCCTTAAGGAACTTACATTCTACAAATGATTATAAAAAGTGTTTTTGTGGAATTGTAAGTAGGGATGTATAGTTCTCATAAAGGGTACATGTATAAACAACATAATCATAAGGCTCCTACATACCCAATTCATGTGGAAACTCCTCACAGAGAATTGCCACTGAGGTGCTGATGCCTTGGAAAACAGACACAGTAAATGAGGCGCCAATGGCCAAGCCATCAATAAAGTTGTGGAGGCCATCACTCAGGGTGATCATCCAGGCCAATGTGCCAATGTCAGAGTAGTGGACACCTTTTATCCAATAACATGCACTCTGGGATGCCTGTAGATCCTATAAGAGAACCAATTTCCCCCCCACCCCAACCAATAAGAATATTAGAGAAGAGAGCTTTTCCTACAAAAGGTTGGAAAACCACACACCCAAAGCTCTATTACTAATTGTATAGTTTCCTGAAGTTCATTAGATGAAGACCCACATTACCTGGACAGACAAAGAGCCTACAATGACCTTCTCATCTATTCCTGGGGCCTTGTCTTCCAGATCCCTATTCAGGTGCTGTGGGATCATATGATCCAGGTCTCCATTCTGCAACTTCTCAGTCACTCCCTCTTCCTGGTCCTTTTTAGAAGGAAGAGTCTCAGGAACATAATGACTATGTCCATGGTGATGCTAGAGGAACAGAAAAATAAAGAACACATGAGAGTCATTAAAATGAGGAATTACTCCTTATTATCCATAAAGTAAAGATGTATCTATTAAGCATCAACTATGTATAAGATGTTTTTTTCTTGGTACCATGGGACATGGAGCTCATACTTAAGTACTTAAACTCTATTTGGGGAAGACATTGTACAAGATAATAAAAGAGATCATGAGGCAGTATGAAATATGACTATAAGATGAATTTGCATTTAAAAATATATATCCAAATTTATAACATCCCCAAAAGCCTTAAATGTCATCATCTCTCCTCCCATTCAAGATAATCATTTGAGGAAGCTATATTTATGTATACCTAATTTTAACAAGACTGATATTCCTCAAAACATTCTTAGAACTCTTCTTCTAGAAGTCTTTAAACCAATTATATATAATTTAATTAATTACAGTAAAATAACAAGCCATGCCAGAAAATAAGTTTCATCATTTTATCATCATATTTCAAACATCATTATTATTCTATATCTCAACCCATGTAGGTAAAACCCTGAGTATAGAACTGCCATTTGGAACTAGAATAATACTAAAAAAATGTTAATATACTTATGTTATTGGACTAGAGCTGTCAGCTTGGGCCAATCGCTATTTAATTTAGATCTCCTTCAAACTCCCTCCCGCTGCTGGTGGTGGTGAGGTGCAGACATATTTCAAAACATCATGAGAGGAATGTGAAAGTTCAAAGTGGTGGACTTATAATAATATAAAATATGTAAAAATTATTTGAGAGAAGAACCTTAAGAGAGATTCCTTTGCCAGCCCCTTCAGCCTCACCTCGTCTTTCTGTTTGAGAAGCATTTTCAAAATCTTCTCTGTGAAGAAGAAGAGGTAAAAGCCTCCAAATACCACTGCTGATTTTGAGACATAATAATCTTCTAGAGGGTTGAATCCAAAAGCCTGTAGACCCATAACAAAAGAGTGAGCTTACAGTAATGTAAAACTACCAAACTACACACAGAGGAGTTTCATTGACACAAGACTGTTAGGTCTGTTCAGAGATGCTTTATGAGAAAAGTTCTCTTAAAGACATAGCTTACTTCTATATAAGAAAACAGGGAAACTGCAGAGATGTAACCTTGGGCATAATACCACCATGGACACCTCGTTTGGCAAAAAATGCTTTTTAAAAATCTCTCACTATTTTTTCCCTTCAAAGTACATCTGTCATCATTAAGCTCCTCCAATTAAGCAATCAACTCCATTTGACTGGAATGTCAACATGCTGTCTTTTCTTCTTACTTAGAGAGTGTCCCTATTCAACTATCTGGGAATACAAAAGGAAATAATAAAAATCAGACTACCTATAAGAGGAAATCAATTTCCTCATTATTCCAGAAAACTTATAGCCCCTTCCCCGGGCACAAATGCACATGGCAGACAAATGAAAAACCAGACTACCAACTCTAGCACATTTCAATATTTGTTTTAAGTTCTTCCTACATTTTCCCATTTATACTAAGGAAGCAAGCAGAATTTGATGGAAAGAAGACAAGACTAGAAGTCAGGAGATGTAAACCGGTTCAACATATCTTGTTGACTTTTACTGAATGTTCTCAGGAGACCCACCCTGTATCTGAGTTTCCATAAAAGGCAGGAGCAATTCCCAGTCTTTTTCTAATAACATCATTACATGCCAATAAGCCTGAACAGTCATTAAGTGACCTGGATGTACAGAATGGTTGTGGACAGAATGAAAAGTCATGTCATCATAGAGAGCCAAATTAACTCAAAAACATTCTGAGTAAGTTATAAGTGACTAATCTCTTTTTCAACATCAATAAGCTATGGTCTGCAGTCATTGCACCAGGAAGGAGTCTAGATATCTAATTCTAAAAGGAGATTACTTGCCTTATCTCTCACAAGGTTGTTATAAACATCATGTGGAGAAAATAGGCATGAAAATACTTTGCTGAACAAATACAAATATTAAGTTGTATTATTCTGTGTCTGCCTCGGTTACAGCTAGGCCCAGATCTGCAGAGACAACTGATTTGAAAAAAATCTCATGAGCTGGAGAGGCAGGCTAAGATCTGATTATACCACAATCAAATCTCAGAAGCTGATATCCAAACTTTATAAATATTTGCAATTCCCCACTATGGAGAGCATGCCAGCTGTGCAAGGGGGCAAAGGTGCCACCAATACATGTAAATCCTAACAATGAATGACCTCATCTGGATCACCTTTGTTCTATATCCACCCTTCTAAACAGGAGAATGAAGCTACTAAGTAAGAAAGACCCAAATTCTGATGATTTCTCTTACTTCTTTACTACAGAAACCAAACAGAACAGAAAGCAAAGAGACCTCTAAGTTGAGTTTACACTGTTAGGAACTGATTACTTGTGGTTGAAAGAGAGCCAAGAGCTCAAGTAGGGGATGACGGGAGAGCACCAAGAGATCTGATTTGAGTCCTAATTCAGGCTAAAAGCAGGACTCAAGAGTTCTCTCCACACCTTCCATGAAAGTGAAGGTTCCCCACTAGATTCCACCCACCCATCCACCCGAGACCAGACCTCCTCCCATGTAGGAAGGTCCTTGGCATACCTCAGGGATGAGCTGGAAGAGGGCATTGGAGTAGAGGGTTCCAATCGCCAGAGCTATGAAGTAGAGCAGCAGCCTCTTGTAAAAAGTCTTCTTCATGAAGGGCACCACACTGGCCCCGACGAGGGAGCAGAGGGAAATGACGGTCACGCAGAGCAGACCGTATCCCCACACTGCAGTCGGGTGGCCAACCCCACCCAAGGGTTAAAGGTAAAGGGAGAAGGCCCCCAAAGAAGATAAACCCATAGTTTCAGAAGATTGGAAATGGGAAATAAAGGAGAAAGGGTTTGTTTGATGTATGGAGAAAGACAGAGGAGTTTCACGGGGGGGGGGGGAGAATCAAAGATGGGGAGGAAATAGGGAGGGAGAGAGAAAACAGAACGTTTGTTAGTGATTTGAGTTAGAAAAAAATTTAATAAATTGATTCAGATTGCAATGAGGAATTTTAAGGCGGCCTTTGAGCTCTGTAGCTTAGGTTCCTGTTTCATTCCATGTGATTCTCCCAAAAGCTCTTACAATCACATCTGGCAATTTCTGAAGGATGAATAGTGTGGTTATATGTTATCATGAGTCCTCTTTATGACCAAGTAAGTTTTTGGACTTAAAATCTCTTTGCTTCTGCAAAAGCAAGGGCAGACAGAAGCAGGCAGAACTCCATCTGGTACTTTTGCTTGGTAAATTCAATCTCTAGTATATATTCAAACATATTATTATCTGAACCAGTAATGGAAAGTAAATACAAACAAAATTTGTAAGCATAGTAAGATGCAGGAATAAGAAGAAGAGTAGACAAGGAATCTTCCCACATTAGTCAGTCCTATATTCTAGACTTGCCTAGTTTTCTTTTTTGGAAGACCTAAACTTAGAAGACAGAGCTCTAGGACCACCCAGATCATTGTACAATTTCTCTTTCAACATTTCCCAGTGTCACACGTCCCAGTTCCTTCATAGACTCTGAGGTACAGCCACCACCTTAAATTAGGTTGTGTCAAAAACTGGTTGTTATCAGGATTCCAGAAAATGGTATCTGTGAACCATGACAGGAGTGGAGCATGTGCACAATCCTTTCATTTCCACTTAATTAGGCAAAAAAAAAAAGGCATTTCATATCCAATAAAAAAATAAAATCAAACTTTTAGGACTGTAAAAACAATCACCCAAGGAGATGAGAATTGCCCAGGATGAGAGTGGGGGTGGAAAGGGAAATAATGGAAACATTTGATGAAGTCTTTTCAACTGACATTGGCAAAACTGCCAAACTTTAGGTTAAACAGAAAAGCTTCATTAGTCTTTGTGTCTTGGGTGGGCATATGAGAGATGCTACCCTATGTCTTTTTGTCTTCTCTCTATTATAAGAATGGAAAACCTTATAGTTTTATAATCTAGGGGTTCGATTATATTATAGGGACTTTACATGGGAGGTTGGAAGAGTAGTTAATGTACAAAAGGCCTAAAGAGATGAAAGAGACTTTATAGGCCAAGCAGCTTTTAATTTTCCCCTGAGAAACGGGACACAAGTTCACCTTCCCCTGACTCAAAACTAACTGAGTTTCCTGGAATTACTGCATAGGGATTAACCCAAGGAAAAATTCATCTTATCACAGATCTCATTCCTAAAAGTAATAATGCAGACTTCAGAGATTTCCAAATTCTGTTTGGCCAGGGCATGAAGCTCTGTTACAAAGAGCAAGTAGGGGCCAGACCAGCCAATTAACAGTAAGCAAGCATTTATTAAGAACTTACTCCTTTTGCAGGCATTGTGCTTGACACAGGCAGGAAAGCAGACTTTCCTTCCATTAGAAAGATCATCAAATTGGGTGTTGTTTTTGCAGCTCTTAAATCACATAATTTTAAAAAAATGAATGAATGATTCATAATTCACAAAAGCCCCAACAAGCCACCAGGAAGCCAGCTATATTAGGAAAAAGTGTCAAGATGCAAGGTCTAGATGGTCAGTCAGGTACTGGCAACATAACTTTGAACCTTCCCTGTATTATCTTTTTTGTATTCCCTGTAACTCTCTGAATGCTTCAACTGAAGACCATAACTAGAAAATACCTTTTGTCCATTATATTGTGAATGGTCTTTCTTCCTTCCCAGATCCACATTTCATTTTTTTTAGGAGTCTTCCTTGTCACCCTTAATCTTACCAAGATCATGAATTAAGGGCTGTACTAAAGAACCAAGGAATATATGACCTTAATGGGTTACATTTACCTGAGACAGGAAGTTTCCAGAAGTACCAGCTGTACTTTTAGTTCCCATAATAAGAGACTTTGAGGAATAGTATCTCCCAGGTATAGCATAATGGGCCAGCCTCAAAGTCAGAAAGATCTCAGTATATATCCTGCCTCTTGATATATTTATATCAAGTACCTCAAAGGCAACCTGTTGGCTATAATTTGCAGAGGAGTTGTTATTAGAGGAAGGAATTTCCACAGTTGGAGTTTTCTATGCTGATGAAATCACTGGACTAGACAAAAAAAAAATGATAAGCCAAGGTACATGGGAATTCCAAATAGAGGAAGGGGAGAGAAAGAATATGGAAAAACCTTGCATCCGACAATGCCTGGAGAGACCAGAGGCAAACCTGGGAGCTTCTTGGAATTGTGGAAAGATAAGAGAAGGTCCTAGAGATCCAACAGGAAGAAGCATTTTTAATGTCGAGGCTCAGCATAAAAGAGATTTTTATTTTCTGAATGGCGATTGGGTGAGTGAATGAGATGAAATGAAGAGGAAAAAAGCCAGCTGATGGAAATCCCAGCTGCCGACGCAAAGAGAAAACTGTATTTTGGTTTGTTTGTTTATTTTCTGGTCTACTACACCTCTGGGATCAGCTGGAAGAGCGAATTAGAGAGCAGCGTTCCAATGGACAAGGCGATGAAATAAGTGAGGACCCGGCTGAAAAAGGTCTTCTTGGTGCAGGGCAGGATGAACACTCCCAGGAGAGAAGCCAGGTTAATCAGGGACACACTGAGGAAACCAAAGCCCCATACTGTGGAGGAAGAAGAACAGAGAGCAGCCCTGGTTACCAAGTACAGGGGCAATAGGTGGCAGAGGACTCTCAGGACTTCTCCTGGGGAGGAGGGCCCTGTCCAACACCCACATGTTCATGGAGCCAACTGACCAACCCTTGAGTAAGACCTGCTCTGAGTTTAGACCTGTGGGAGAGGCAAAGAAATCAAAGACACAGTGTCTCTACTTTCAAGGAGTTTACAATCTACTTGGGGATTAAAGACATAAACACATGAAAAAATCAATATAAATACAAATTAATGAGAATTGCCATTGTGGAGGAGCTCTTAGTATGAGGAGTCTCCAACAAAACAGACCACAACCAGTCCATGACTTGGGAGATAAACCCTTACAATTTGAACCTTAATAGTGAGTTAAAAGATGACAATAGACCATATGAAAGATATCACAAGGCAGTATATGATTGTTGAGTAGGCCTGATGGTGACTGATTTTAGAAGAGGGAAAGGCTGATGTGTGTGAGCTAGAGTGGTCAATGAAGGACAAGATTGGCTGGAGTCGGAAGAGGACTTAAACTGGGCAGGATTTAGGGAAACAGAAAGGAATTTCCAAGAAGACATCAAGGGAAAGGGGAGGCCACAGAAGTCCAGTGTGTTACCAGGGCACAACATGTAGTTTGGTGGAGAGTATTTGTCTGGGAGAGTCACTAGAGTTGAGCCTGGAAAGGTAGAATGGGGCCAGACTGTGGAAGGCATTGAAGGAGAGCTTAGGTTGCTTTACTTTGTGGTTCATTTGTAAAGTCCAGCCAAATAGGAATATTCAGCTCTCAAGAAATTAAAGGCCTCAAACCAGGTTTATCATGTGACTTCAACAACCTGTTAGGCTGAAATCAGGAAGAGAGAGGATGACTGGTGGAATAGTTGTTGCTCTCCCCATTATCTTACTTTGGGCTAGGCAGGCACTAGGAAGGGGAAAGGCCAGCACCATCAGGAGACTCGCTAGGGTTGTACCCTCAGACCACCTCTGGTGGCACAACTGGAATGCTAAGGAAGCCTGAGGCTGCCTCAGGCATGCTGCCTCTCACCAATTGCTTACCTTCTACTGCACTTGGTTTCCCTTCCTCTGTCTGCTCATCCTCCTCATTCTCTTGGTTCTCCAAGGTGCAGGCTCGAGAGTCTAGTTGCTGCAGGATTGTGGGACAGAATTCCTGAAACTCAGACCTGCCAATCCTCGACTGCTCACTGAAATTATGGGCAGCAAAGAGATCTGAAGAGCTAAAACACTGGGGAGAAAAGTGGAGTTGGGAGGAAAGAAAAAATAAAAGCCCCTGTGAGTCCAAAAGCTTTGCTTTTTCTCTAAACAGAAACTTCACTCAGATTTTTTTCAATAAAATAAGAAGTTTCCCATATTTAGAAAAGCTTATTTTTTTTTCAGTTTCTTTTGTGATAAAATTGCTTTAAAAGCCCAGAACTCTCTTTCCTTCTAGAAGCCAATTGCATCATATGTCAGCTATGAATTGGTTCCCTATCCCATTTTCCACTTTCTTCTTACTTTCCCCAGCCTTTTCATTAAAAAACAGCTAGCATGGGTCAAGGCTCACCATGACCTGGCCCTACCCATGTACAACCATTTTGGCTACAATGCTTCTCTGTTCCAACACAATTGAGCGTTTTTTGAATGTCAAGTTTGCTTATACTCAATTTTGAGAAACAATTGAGAATATGGAAAATTGCAGCATGTTTCACAGTAACTCGTAAGTTGCCACCCTTCTAACACCTACTACCATTGTTTCTGGCTTTTGTGTTCACTTCTTCTTGGGAATATGAACCTTCTATTATGATCCAATTCGATAAGCATAGGTACCAACTATTCACAAAGCACTAGGGATACAAAATGAAAAACGACACAGACCCTGCTCATAATAATAGTAAACATTTATATAATGCTTTAAGTTTTGCTCCATGTGTTCTCTCATTTTTTCATAAGTCTGAATGGTAGGTGTGATTATTATCTCCAATTTACAGATGGGAAAACAGACTGAGAGAAGCTGAGTGATTTTCTCTGCATCACACAGCTATTATTTATACTACATCACACAGCAAGATTTAAAGTCAAGAGCCCCATACTATCCACTACATTCCTTAGCTTCCTAAAGCTTACATTCTATGGTTCTAGAGAGAGAAAGCATCCACAGAGATAAACACACATTAAACAAGGTGAGGTGTGATAGCAGCAAAAGAAAGAACCAGGCCGGAAGGATCTTGAGAAGGGAGAAGATCTTCACTGCTGAGAGTAGAAATGAAGTATGTTCTAGAACTCAAAAGTCAGAAAAAAAAAAGTCAGGGAAGGCTTCATAGCAAAGGCAGCACCAGAAAGAAGCCTCAAGTCATAGAACTGGCTAGTCAGCAGGGACAAACCTAAAGGAATCCCCACCATGACTTACCCAACAAGCAGTGTGGAAGAGGTGCCCAGCATCCAGTGCCACCCAGTTTGGCCCCCAGGAGCCCAACCCTCCAGCACCTCCCAAGCCTTCACAAACTGGGGGCACCCCTTGTGCTTCCCTGAGCTCTGGCTTCTGAACTGACCTTTGCTATAGTGCATCTGCAAGCCCCATCCCCAAATATAGTCGCTCTGCTCTTGAGAGGGCAGGAGAATTTCAAAAGGCATAAGAGAGCGGCCTATCCCTTTTTGTGGGCACAGTAGGGCTGACTTGACTACTGCCGTGTTTTTACTCTTCTCCCTCCCTTCCCCCAGGAACATATCACATGTTGCACAACAGTATGCCACACTGGAAAACTTACTAGAATTGTAGTCAGGAGAGACCTGAGCTTGATTATTACCTGACTGATTTTCTAACTAAGTGACCCTCTCTGATCTTTGTTTTCTTTATCTGTAAAATGAGTATCTGTAAAACCCATCTGGAGAGTTTTCTCTGAGGATCAATGATATACAAGTGGAAGTGTTATGCAGAGATTCTCAGAACAGACTCCCTCCAGGAATACAGATCAGTAACGTCTGTAATTTAGTTAGCTAAGACAACAAGAAGGGAATCGATTTTCCTTGGTCACGAAACCAGGCTATATTGAAAGATATGACTTAAAGTCAGGGCTCCAAGACTCCAAAGCTTCTTTTTACCCAGCCCTCATAGTGTCATATCAATCCCAGGTATCATGAGCATCACTTCAATGCCTTCTACTGTTTCCTGGCCTAGAATGGCTTTCCTTCCAATGACTCAACTCTAGGGACTTCTTCCAAACGGCTCTTAGAAGGGCCATTTCCAGTCACCCTGATCTATATCTGGCCGCTGGGATCCAGAGGACTTCAGAGGAGAAAGTGAGGTCCCTTCCTCCCTTAAGTCTAACTCACCTGCATGTCATGGCACCCCCCCCCCAATGTCACAGTCCTCTTCAAGAACAAAGGACAAACAACGATAACAAATCTCTCATAATCTGAACTATTTCATTTAGCACTTACATTGTATTCTTCTTCAGGTATTCCACAGGCTAGTCTTGCCTTCCAAGCCTGCCTAGGTTTACTCTTATGGGTAAGAGCTATATCATAACTCTTCTCACCCAACTTGTTTCTCTGGATTTCTGGTCCTCCATCTTGCTTCCAAGCAGCCCTCTCAACCTGGAGATCTCTCAGATGAGGCCCTCCTTTTTTCCCATGTCACTATTTCAGGGGTAGGAGGCGAGAGTTTCACATGCTACACTTTGCTAACAACTCCAAACTTCTCTTTTTCTTTCTCCTTACTATTAAATAAGATCCCAAAAGGGGCACATCCCCATCCTCTACTTTTCAGCTTGCCTTTACATGCTGTCTTCCCCCAATAAGATGTACATTTCTTAAGGTAGGGACTATGCTCCTTCCCAGAGTCTGAATTCCTAGCATGCAGCAACAGTGTCTAGCACATAGTAAATGCATTGCAAACATTCCATCTCTCTTTTTATATCCTTTGTGCGAGGTATAGGGTTGCCATTGATTAGCTATGTGTCCTTGAACAATCTGCTTTGTTTCTTAGGTCTTTAACTGCTTCAGCTGTAAAGTGGACTGGATCAGAGATTTTTAACCTGGACTCAATAAATTTATTTTGGCTTTTTTTCCTTAAAGTCTAATAATTATTTCAATATAATTGGTTTTCTTTTCATCCAATGTATTATTTGTTGTATACATTTATAAATATGATTCTGAAAAGTCCAAAAGCTTTACCAGACTGAGAGAGAGGGATCCATGACATAAAAACGATTAGGGATCCCTGAACTAGATAATCTCTGAGATATCTTGTAATTCTGATGCTATAACATTCTCTTTTAATCTTCCCCATTTACAAAATTCAAATGTTAAGCTATGATAGCCTAAAATTGCAATAAGGCTTTTGTAATGCCTTGTATTATACACAGTTGTTCTGAGGAGAATCCTTTGCAAATTTTGAAGGATTAGAGGAAAATGAATTACTATTACTATTAAGCCAGTATTGGAAACCCAGAAGTTCGATGTTACAGCCAAATGGATGAAGAATTAATCTTTTTGCCAGTTACTCCTTCCTGCGCTGGATGAGATAGAAAGCACATTTACCCTAGAAAGATTCCTCTGTTCCAGCTTTGGCTGGGTAACATTGTCCCGTCCAACTCCCACATCAAGGTGGTTGAGCAGGGCCTTCAGCTGCTGCAGGGTGAGGGTGTCTGCTTCACCATAGCGATGCATGAGTTCTTGAAGGAAGGAGGCAGCAGTGATGGCTGGTGGCCCAAGAGATGATGCACTTGATCTGGAAGCAATACCCAGGAAGCATAGTAGCGTCAATAGAAGGCTTTGGGGTACTTGGTATAGCTTCATGGTGATAAAACAAAGCTACAAGAAAGAAGAGTGAAATAATAATGAGTTTCTGCCTTCCATATCCTAACAAACTGGCTTCCCTCTCTATTTCTTCATTCTTCTTCCTCAGGTTCAAAATTTGGATATATCAATTCTGACTGTTTTTTAAGAGTCTGTTTTTAATAATCAAGCATTTATTTTCTTACCTCCCCACTTTACCCATTACCAGGGGGAAAAACAACAATATTTAACAAATGGGATTATTGTGTGTCATTTTATTGATCATTGTTCTTAAATTTTTCAACATTGCTTGTCTTTACAATGTTGCTATTATATAAATTATTTTCTTGGTTCTGTTCAGTTTGCTCTGCATAAGTTCGTCCAAAATTTCCCAGATATCTCTGAAACCATTGTTTTCACCATTTCTTAAGGTACAATACTATTTTATTCATCATCTTTGACTTTTCCTATTTTCTCATCAATAGTCAGCAAGTCCCATCAATTTTACCTTATAAATGCCCTTTAGCTTCTTAATGCTTAATTACAATTCTTTTAGTCCAAAACTCTTCTACTTAGTTATTATAGTGCTTTAGAGGGATAGCCAGGTGTTGGTTGCCATAGATAGAACACTAGCTCTGGAGTCAGGAGGACCTACATTCAAATATGACCTCAGGCACTCACTGGTTATGTGACTCTGGGCAAGCCACCAACCTTGACTACCTCCAAAATAAATTAAAAGTCTATTATTATAGGCCCCACGTTACCTGTTATTTTCTGTCACTTCATAACAATTCTTAGCATGCTAATGGAGGGAAACTGAGAAGGAAGGAAGATGGAGGAAACAGTAGTATTGTCAGAAAATTGGGATATTATAGCACAAAAAAGTAAGAGAAGAAACCAGGCAATGCCATGTATAATGCTAAGATGATGATACATGAAAGGAATACGCAGGTAAAATTTCATAAACAAAACAATGTTTCAGGTTACAATTTCACAGTCACACAACTGACTAAAAGTCCATTTTACTTAATGATTGCTGATTATTATCTACATATATATTATATTATAAAAAATATATCTTAAAAGCTATTTTCAATTATGTCTCTTGCACACATATTAAAATCAGAAAAGATTCCATTGTATAAAAACATTAGAAATAACTTTGATTGTTAATATGAAATGAGTTCTAAAACATGGAGGGCACACACTTTCAAAAGGCATTTGTGCACATAGAGGGCATCCAGTGCAGAGTTCAAATGGAAGAAGAGCTCCCTACAGATAATGAAGTCCTCCAGATACTTCTGTTTGAAAATGACACTGCCCCGATTGCATCAAACTCTGAAACATTCCTTATTGTTTGTTGTTGTTTTTCAGTGATCCCATTTGGGATTTGGGGGCAAAGATATTGGAGTGATTTGCCATTTCCTTCTCCAGCTCAGGTGAGAAAATTGAGGCAAACAGGGTTAAGTGATTTGCCCAGGGTCACAGAGCTAATAAGTGTCTGAGGTTGGATTTTAACTCAAGTTGTCTTGACTTCAGGCCTATCATTCTAACCATTGTGCCACCTGATTGCCTCAATACTAAACAGCATACTTAAGGAAGGTCCCTAACCACTTAAAATTTTATTTGAAAATAAGCTAAAATTTAATTTTAAAAAGTAAAAAGAAAAAAAAATTGGGGCCTAACAATCTATATACATAAAACCCAATGGATGAAGAATGACTATTGTCCAGACTAATATTTGGGTGGGTAGAAAACTGATGGAACTAATCTATTGGTACATAAATCTTGTACAGAAAACTGCAGATGGTCAAAAGGAGAGGTAGGCTCAGGAAATGGGAAAAAGAAGGTAGACTAAATTATATTTGGAATACTTTTCAGAGTTTACAAGGATCCATGCTATTCCCTGAAAACAAAATCCTGGAAAAAAATTAATGTTTAAATTCCAATATTCCCTCAGTGATACTACAGAGTTGAAGATCATGGAATGCCACCATCTCTTAAGGGATTGAGGGGGGAAATTGTACCACTATTCCTAACAAAAAACTTTTTATTTCTTTAATAAACCCCTTAATTCCTTTTCAGAATCCACACCTTTTAAATTTATTTAGTCCTGAGAAATGCACATTCTTAGAGAATGGCTTGGATTTCTGATGTGATCTTGGACAAATCCAATGAGGGGATGAGATTAGCACCATCAAATGCAAAGATCCCTGTTTACTGTGATTCATTACAACTCATCTTTATAAACCAATTTAAGTTCTAATAAAGCACTTTTCTGCAATAGCCCTGTAACGTAAATAGTGTTATTTATATCCCCATTTTACAGATGAGAAAACTAGATCTGTAGGAGGCCATATGACTGACTAGATCACAGAGTTGGGAAATGTCAGCAAACTTTCCACTGGGTCAGTTGGTGTCTGTCTACACTTTGTAGAATTAAGCCCAATAATGGAAATGAGTGACCAAGCTGGGCAATACTATGGACCAAACAGAGCTGTCATTATAAAGCCAAGAAAAGGGGAGGAGTCTTTTTCCCCCAGTGACTCATAAACTGGCACAGAAAGAGATTCTCAGAGAAGAGTTACTGCCAGATGCACTTTGAGCTGAAAGCAGCAGGACTGCCTGCTCCCAAGGTGACTACTTCGGAAGCCCGTATTCCTAGGGCGGATAAATCCTGATACGTTTAGCAAACACGCAGACACACAGCCACAGCCAGATACATGCACTCACTCACAGTCTTTCCTTTTCCTGGTCACACCAGCTGTAAATACAGTTCCAACAGTTCTCTGTGTCTGGAAGCAAATGTAAAAGGCCATCCCGTCTTCCCCTGCATGTTCCCCCCAGAATTTCCCAGCCAGGGAGGGATTGAGGGATGAGGCCAGTATTGATCTGGAGTCAGAAAGATCCCATTTCAAATACTTCCTAAATGTGTAAATAGATTAATTTTTATTAGCCTGTTTCCTCAGCTATGAAACAGGAATAACAATAACAGTAAATCTCAGGTAATAATCTGTGAGAATTTCGTGACTAATTCTGACTGTTCCTTCTTTAAGGACACTGGCACACTGGCCTGGATGATCACCCTGAGTGGTGGCCTTCAGAATTTTATTGATGGCACACTGGCACAGCAAGCCTTGGGTTAGTAAAACCTGAGTTTAAATTTGGCTTCAGATGCTGACTGTGTGACCCTAGACAAGTCACTTCACCCCATTTGCCTCAGTTTCCTCATCTATAAAATGAACTGGAGAAGGAATAACAGCAAACCACTCCAGTACCTCTAGCTAGAAAATTCCAAATGGGGTCATGAAGAGCTGGACATGATTTGAAAAGGACTAAACAACAGCAACCTTCCTTTTCTGTCTCAGAGTTTTTAAACTGGGGTATATATCTTTTAAAAATGCTTTCCCATAATAATTGGCTTTCTTTTTAATCCTCTATATTTTATCTTATGCATTTTAAAACATTATTTTGAGAAGAGGTCCATAGTCTACGTCTGCCAAAGGAGTCCAGAACACATACTCTGATTTTATCTAACCTATCAGCTCACATTAACCAAAAGAGATCCTATCATTTCTCCCTCCCTGGACTTTGCGCCCTTAGCAGAGTAAGGGGTCACCCAAAGTAAAGAGATTTCCGAAGCCTGCCCAGCAGGAACTATGGTCTTTATTCTGTTCTTCCCCCTCCCCTCAGAGCAGCCAGGGAGGGGAGCTAGAGACCTGGGTCTCCTGCTTCTGTTTGGGACCTTCCTGGGGAAGGAAAGGGAGTAGAGGCAGAGTGAGGAAAGTGATGAACAAAACAGCCCTGAAGGGAGACAAGATTAGAACTAGCAGTTGTCTCAGGGTCATCAACCAATATTTACTGGCGCCCACTGTGTGCCTGCCTGTACAGGGGAAGGTTTGCAGAGGAAAAAGAGAGCGGTCACTGCCCTCGGGAGGCGGGAAAGGTACAGAAGCCATGACTCATCTAGAAACACTGGGGCCCTTGATAGAGAGCCCAAGTGCAGAGTGCGCTGGAGCCGAGCAGAGAGGAAGGAGGGAAGGGTGGCTTCCCCGTTTCCAGTCTGACTCTGGCATGTTGACAAAGCAGAGTGTAAAGGATGGAGCCAGCCAGAACTCCCCCTCCAGCCTTCTCTGGCCAGGGCTTCCAAAGCAAACCCAACCTCAAGGAGGAGGAAGCTTTCTGACTGCAAGTGATAGGACTGGCAAGAAAGAAGGGAAAGCACCGTCTCCACGACTCCTTTCCCTTGGTGTACAAATGGAAGAGGGCTGCTTCTCCTTCCGGAGCCCAAAGCACCCATTCCAGGAAGCTTCACACCCCACTTATCCAATTCATTTGCCAAGTCTGGATACTTCTACCCTCATAAGAAGCTCCCACGTAAGTCTTCTCTTCTCCCACAGTCACCTCATCACTTCTCTTCTAGGTTCTGAGGTGGTCTTCCTGCCTCAAAGTTCTCTGCAGATCTAACCTTATCAATCCCCCACCCAATGAACTCTGGCACCTCCCTATCAGGCCAGCTGCACGGCTCAGTGGATAGAGAGCTGGGCTTGAAGTCAGTCCTTTCTCAGAAACTCACTAGCCGTGTGACTTTAGGCAGGCCACTTAACCTTGTATGCTTAGGATTCATCTGTAAAATGGGCTGGAGAAGGGAATAACAAATCACTTCAGTGTCTTTCCAAGAAGATCCCATGCACAGCCCACAGGGTCACAAAGATTTGGATGTGACTGAATAACAATAACAAGTTCCCTACCACCTCTAGGTTTAAATATATAAATTTCCCTATCATTTAGAACTCTTCAATCCAGCCCCAACTTACCTTTCCAGCCCTATTAAAGATTACTCCACTGTGTAAACTCCACAGTCCAGCCTAATTGACTGCTTTCTATCTCTGTGCCTTTGGATTTGGAGGGAGGAAAAAATGTGAGAAGACTAGGAAGGCAGGAAAGGGTCAGCTTGTAGAGAACTTTAAATACCAAACAAAGGCCTTTACATATTTGATCCTAGAATATGGATCATGGAGCCATCTAAGTTTATTAAGTAGGGAGACAAGGATGACATGATCTATACTATGACATGATCTATACTTTAGGAAAGTCACTTTGGCAAGGATTAGAAAGCAATTGCCAGTCTAGGAATTTTATTTTATGGTGACACACACACACGTCATTAATCAAATTGTGGCATCACAATATAAAGAGCAATTTGGAGAAGTGGGATTTTCATCAGGGACAGGTAACATCCTTGGGGTTCACTTTGGGGCCAGATGGACTGAAAATGACCCCAAATTATATCCAGGAACAAGGGAGAAAAATCAGAGCAAAAGTGAAAAACCACGGAAGAGATTTAAAAAAAAAAAAAAAGAAGTGAACATAGCATGCATTGATTTATATTCTGCCTCCTTAGTTCTTTTTCTGGATGTTGTGTTTCTAACCCTGGCTCATTCCCATACTTTGAGCTAGAAGTGAAGAAATCTTCAGGAACTTCATGCCCTGAATAAGAACCATGGGCAATTTCTCTACCAAAGGCTAGATATCTGAGTGCCTGAGTTTCTGACAGTCAGCAGTCATTAAGAAAGCTTCTCAGTAAACATGTCAAGTAAACAAGTCAACAAGTATGTATTAAGCCCTTTCTATGAGCCCATTCCTTGGAGATATAAAGCAGGGCAATCTCTCTGAAAAAGGATTCACATGTGCAAAAATATTTGTAGCAGCTCTTTTGCAGTGGCAAGGAACTAGGCACAGACGAGAAGGAATATGAAATTTGCGAGGGGCCTTTAAAATCTTTTGATCCACAAGAGAACACTGTACACAGCAACCTCAAACTTGTGGACGTGGCTCTTTTCAACAGTGAGGTGATTCTGTCTAATTCCAATGGTCTTGTGATAAAGAGAGCCATCTGCACCCAAAGAGAATATTGGATTCTGAATGTGGATCACAATACAGTATTTTCACCTTTGTTGTTTGCTTGGTTTTTTTTCCCTCATTTTTTCCCCTTTTTGACCTTATTTTTCTTGTGCAGTATGATAATTGTGGATATACATATAGAAGAATTGCACATGTTTAACATATATTGAATTACTATCTAAGGGAGGGAGAAAAAAATTTGGAACACAAGGTTTTGTGAGGGTGAATGTTGAAAACTATGTATTTTGAAAATAAAAAGCTTAAAAAAACTGAGAAAAAATCATTTGGTCCAACCTCTTTATTTTAGAGATATGGAAACAAAAGGACCAGCCCACATCACAGCCAGAAGCAGTGGTGGAGCCAGAGGGATAGTCTGAAATCTCAGATCTGCATGGGTCCATTTAATTCAACCCAAACCTGAGCAAGGATCCTTCTACAATATTCCCAACAAGTGATCATTCAATCTCTGCATGAAAACCTCCAGTGAGGAGGATCAACATTTCCAAAGCCATTCCATTCCCATTCTGTATATCTGTAATTGTTAGGAAATACTTCCTTATATTCCTAAAAATTATCCTCTCCGCAATCTGAATCCATCCCTCATAAACACTGTAGGACCCAAAAGAACAAGGGGAGGAGGCCACATGATGCAGCATAATGATGCAACCTGAAGTCATGGGACCTGAATTCAGTTCCCAATTCTACCACTCATTTTACAAATGAGGAAAATGAGATAAACAGGGATAAGTGAACATGCCCAGGGTCACACAACTAGTAAGTGTTTGAGGGGGGATTTAGAACTCTGGAAGAGGAGTCCTACTGACTTTAGGCACGACATTACATCCACTGTGACTCTCAGTTCGTCACCTAGCTGCCCCTCCTATCCATTTACCTACACCATTTCTGCACTGCCAATTCTCAAGCCCACAGTAACTGTTCCTGAGTCCACCTAAAGAGCTATTCTTAAATTCCCACTGTTACCATCCCAGGGTAGGTCTTCCCTACAACAGCCTTTCAGCTGTTCTTCTCTCCTCCACCAAATCTCACCAGCCCTATCCCTACCCCCTCAGATAGCTACTTTCTTCCTTGTACCAGCCCACCCTCTGCTGCAAGTGCTGAGGAAAGAAGAGTCCCTGGGCAGAGAAAAACTAAAAGGGGAGGGTGCGAATGAGATAATCCAGACGGCTAATGGAGAAGGGGCAGTAATTTCCCCCCTTTCCCTTTCTTGGAAGTCCATAGTTAGGAGTGATCATATGCTTGAAATGAAAACCAGTGCTTTCATTGATTAACACTCTAGACTCTTCATTTTTGGATCATTCCTGAGATACAATTAAATTCAAAAAAATTTTAAATACCTATGAGGCCAAGGCCAAGTGGTAGTCCATGGGACGGAAGAAAGAAATGAAACAGTCTTTGCCTTAAAGAACTTTACATTATTCTGGAATACAATATGTAAAGAGATAATTATATGCAACACACTAACTTGAAAAAACAGGAAACATTGCTATGGCTAGAGCAATCAGAAAAATCAAGCTAATAATTCTAAGAGGCTGACAGACCTGACAAGTGAATTTCTGGCATAGGAGAGGCCAATGCAAAGGCATACAGATGATAAATAAAATGCATACAACTGTCATATAAGGAGGAAAATCTATTTAATTCCCCAGCTCAAGAATTTACAATGGCATCTCAAGTCTCATTCTTAACTTGGTATTCAAGGTCAGAGGTAATCTTACTTTTACAGCTTTATCTTCTACCAGCTGTAGTTGTTCAGTCATATCTGACTCTTTATGACCCCAAATGGGGTTTTCTAGGCAAAGATCCTGCAGTTGTTTGCTATTTCCTTCTCCACTTCATTTTATAGATGAGGGACACGAAGCAAACAGGATTCAATGACTTGCCCAGGATCACATAGCTAAGTGTGAGTAAGTGTCTGCAGCTGGATTTGAACACAAGAAGATGAATCTTCCTGACTCCAGACCTAATATTCTATTTACTGTGCCACCAGGACTCCAAAAAAGTCCCAGTCGAATGCCTTCTCTTGCTTTCTCACTGGCTATCCCACAAGAGTGTAAGCCCTGGCAGGCTCTCCTATGCTCTAAGTGTGGAATTTCTGGGGTATTTATATCCTAAGCATATGAGAAGCCTGCCAAAAAGGGAATGAGGAATATGAGAAATAATTATAATTTTTAAATTAATCTTTTTTATTTCTTTTATTTCTTATGAGCAAAATATAGTAAATGTTGGAATTTATTCATACTAAATACCAGTTCTCAAGGTTTTTCTTATGGGTATATACATGTCAAAATTTAGACTTTGTTTTCTTTCACATTAAATAGGGGGTATTAGAAGGTCTGTAGAAAACCAAGGGTTAGAGAGACCAAAAAAAAAAAAAAATTCTGTATGGATTTGGGAATCCATACAGGAAAGGCTCCAGTAACATAAGACTTCTGCTACTTAAAAACAAGCCTTACTGAGTGTAGAGAAGTTCCTTACCAGTAGGTCAGCAAACATATGATAAGTTCTTTAGCTATGGCCACTCATAAAACAAAGAAAAACAGGGGGAAAAAAGTCCTTAGCCTTGTATTCTTTTTCTTCTGCTGTGATGGTGACAGAGGCAGAAACGAGGAAAGACAGTACCAAGAATCATATAATTTGTGAACTGTGTGACAATCTTATCATTTTGAAGAGCAATTAGGGGTCAATAATAAAAGGTATTAAACGGTACATACTTTTTGGCACATCAGCAACTGCTAGGTCTATTTCCTCAAGGAAGAAAGAGAGAAAGAATACATATATACAAAAATATCTATAGTAACTCTTTGTGGTGGCAGAGAATCGGAACCTGAGGGGGTGCTATTAATTGGGGAATCGTTGAACAAGTTAAGGTATAAGAATAAAGGAATACTGTTGTGCTATAAGAAATAAAGAATAAGATAGTTTCAGAGAACCCTGGGAAGATTTGTATGAACTGATGTAAAGTGAAATGAACAGAATAAGAACAATTATCACATTAACATTAATAGTATAAAGATAATCAGTTTTGAAAAGAAAGACTTAATAACCCAATAAATAAACATTAATAACTTGATGACCCACCACAATTCCAAAGGTCTCATGATGAAATATTTCTAGCTAGAGAGCTGACGGACTCGGATTACAGGCCAAAGCAAGTTTTCTTTTTCTTTCTCTTTATCATTTTTTTTGGACATGGCTAATGCAAGACTTTATTTTTCACAACTATACATATTTATAATGAATGAGTCTTTTTCTTCTTCCTTTCCTGGGGAGAGAGAGATTATAGGAGGGAAAGGAAGATAATTCAGAATTGAAAATGAAATAAAACTGAACTTTTTAAAAAGACTAAAAACCAAAATGAGCACTATTGGCATATAATGTGATGATTTACTTAGAGAATCTTAAAGATTCAACTAAAATTAGTTAAAACAATAACTTCAGTAAAAGTATTTGGTTATCAAATAAACCTGCAAAAATCACACCACCACTCCCAAAGGAATCACATGGCATTCATCTATAATGTCTAAATTGTTGGTCACTTAAATGTAATATATAACCGAGTTCAATGAGCTGCCACACTACAAAAAGAACTAAAGAATAACAAATTGACACCCTTGCCATAAATGAAGCATGAAGCTCTTCCCTGCCTTTCCCTTACCCACAGTTGCTAGTCCCTGTCTCTCTCAGATTACCTTCTATCTCCTTTGTACCTATTTTGTATGCATCTAGTTATTTGCATGTTGTTCACTGCCTTAGAATGTAAGCTCCTTTAATCATGCTGGCCTTTCTTTCTATCTTTATACAATGCCTGGCATATAATAGATGCTTAATAAATGTTGACCAACTGATATAAGAAGGCTATAACTAGATTAGGAGTTTCTAATTTGGGGTACTTGAGCCTATTTTCTAAATATTTTGGCAGTTGAGCCTTGATGTAATTGGTTTCCTTTGTAATTTTACATATTTTATCTGAAATATTTAAAAACATTATTCTGAGAGGATATTCAGAGGCTTCAGCACCAGACTGCTGTAAGGGTCCAAGATACACAATAAGGATAAGATTCCCTGATCAAGATGTAACTCTCAGATTTCCCGTAGGAAAAGCATAATGCATGTGTTAGAATAGGTTTCTACATCACTTCATAGATCATTCAATCATCTTATGAAGAAACTGACAAGACCCTTCAAATTAGATCAACATATACTTTAATAATGGGTGACTTCAATATAATGATAGGCACACTAGAGAGAGCAGTGAAAATTATGCTGGAGATTACAACTGAGGATTTAGAAAGAAAAGAGATCAATGTGGATGCCTCATTCCTTTATGTTGTGAATATTTTCTTCAATAAAGTTGCAAGGTCATGAAAAGCACCCAACATTAGAAAAAATTAAAATGACTCTATCTTGAGAGGAAATGATTGTTTATCCATGTAGGAGTGATTTCCCAAATCATCTGTTAATGTGCAAGCAAAATATCAACTTGTTAGAACAAGGATCTAAATTGTTAGATTTAGGAAAAAGTTTAAAGAGAAGAACAGACCATGTGCTGTTAAAAATAACTCAAATTTGGACTAATGTTTAAATAAGCCGCTAATATTGAAAAAAAGATGAAGGAAAATATACTGACTCAGACTAACAGAATTTCCTATACAACTTTTACCAATATAATTGAATAGAGCCTAGAAACCACCTCACCCAGTACCTGTAAACATGAGGTCGTCTTTCTACATGGAGAGGAATAGCAGCCAAGAGTAACGCTGGATTATAACATAAATTCACTCATGAAATCTTTTAGAGAAGGATGGTGGAAACCCATGAGCAGCATCACCTCATAAACACAGCAAAGTGGTAGAAAGGAAAACAAATTTGTAGAAAGCTTGGCATTCCAAGAGCACTAAGGAGTAAGAATGGCAGACAATGAATGGAAAAAATCTATAAACACTGATTTTTCTCTGTCAAGAAAAACAGAACCATATCTGGACTCTAATATTAAATTCCCCATTACTTTCCAGAATTGCTGGACTAACTTCAATTCCACCAACAGTGAGTATACTAAGAGAATACCACATGTTTTCTCACAGCCCCTTTCAACATTTAGTATTTTCCTCTTTTGTTATTTCTGTCAATCTGATAGATGTGAAGAGGAACTTCAAATATGCTTTACTATATATTTCTCTAAATATTAGCAACTTAGAGCATTTTTCCCCCAGAGGATTGTTCATTGATTTGTATTTCTTTGGGATTTGCTATTCCTCTGATCATTTATCTAGAAAAGAGCTGTTTACCTTATAAATTTGAATCAATTCCTTATTAGTTTAGGATGAGACTCATCAGAGAAGCCTGTTGCAAAGATTTTCCCCAGTTACTTCCTTACCTTCTAAGTCTTACTACATTAGATTTATTTGTACAGAAACTAATTTTTTATGAAATTAAAACTCTGTCCTATCTTGTGTGATCCTCTTTATCATTTACTCATGAATTATTTATTTATAACTCTAAAAATTAATGTCTTCCTCACACCTCTAATTTGTTTATGATGTGACTTTTTACATCTAAGTTATTTACAGAATAACTATTGACCCATCCATGTGCCTATTTCTCACTTTTACAGTCTTTTGAAAATGATCTCAAGATCATCTTTCAGGAAAATTGGGTAAGAGAACAAAGGCTTTTGTAAACAATGTTCTGTAGCAGACCACAGTTTTACATTTTCAAAATTGATACAAAGATACAGAGAACACATGATTCCATTGTATTTTTGCCAATTTTTTTAAAAAGCATTTGTGTTCAGTAGAGAAAAATGAAGCCCGGATGCATTTCAAACTCAACACATCCAAGACAACTCATAAATTTTGCCCCTAACCTGACACTTCAATTCTTTTCCCATTCTCCCAAGAATCCAAGTTCCACAGCACTGGAATCATGTCTGATTCTTTTCTCTGTTTCAACTCTCCTTTGACAATTCAATCTGTTGCTGAATCTTGTGGATTTTGTCTCCATAGCATGTCTTGTTCTCTCCACTACTATAGCCACCAATGGACTGTAGGCACTCATCGACTCTCACCTGAATTATTTTTAAAATCTCCTAAGTATTCTCCCTGCTCATTATCTCTTCTCTCTTCAGTCTATCCAAACACACAGATCTGACCATGTTAAAACCCTGCTAAAATTTTTCTGGGGTTAAAAACAAACTCCTTTGCCTGGCATTTAAAGCCATCTAAAATCTGACACATACCAACTTGCCAGCATTATTTCATATTATTTTCTTCATATCCTCTACCTTCTAAAATAGAGATGTTAAACATGTAGGCCACAAAAATCCCAAGTGCATTCAGAACTAGATTAAAATGCAGGTGAGAAATATTCTACCAAATAAGTTTGAAAAAACAATGAAAAGTAAATAATATTACATTTTTAATTGGGCAGCAAGATAGTTTAACAGTGTGCCAGGTCTGAAGACAGGAAGACCTGAGTTCAAATCCAGCCTCAGACACTATCTGTATGATTCTGGGCAAGTCATTTAATCTCTGTCTGCCTCAGTTTTCTCATCTGTAAAATAGGGATAATAACAGCACATAGTCCCTAGTGTTGATGTGAGGATCAATTGAGATAATCATAGTGAAAGACTGAGCACAGTGGCTGACACAAAGTAGGTACTATTTAAGTGTTAGTTATTGTTGTTACCATTTATATGTGGCCCACAGTCTTTCTACACAGATTAGCAGCTCCAGTTTGATTTGAGTTGGATTCTACTGTTCTAGAAAACTATACCAAAGAGATCATAAAAAAGAGAAAGGGACCCACATGTGCAAAAATGTTTGTGGCAGTCCTCTTTGTAATGGCAAGAAACTAGAAACTGAGTGGATGCCCATCACTTGGCTGAATAAGTTATGGTATATGACTGTTATGGAATATTTTTGTTCTATAAGAAATGACCAGCAAAATGATTTCAGAGAGACCTGGAGAGACTTACATGAATTGATGCTGAGTGAAGTGGGTAGAACCAGGAGATCATTGTACAAGGCAAAAAGAAGATTACATAATGATCAATTCTGATGGACATGGCTCTTTCCAACAATGAGATGATTCAGACCAGTTCCAACAGACTTGTGATAGAGAGACCCATTGGCACCCAGACTGTGGGGACTGAATATGGATCACAACATAGTATTTTCACTTTTTTTGCTGTTGTTTGCTTGCTTTTTGTTTTATTTCTTATTTTTTTCCCATTTTGACATGACTTTTCTTGTGCAGCAAGATAATCATGGAAATATGTACAGAAAAATTGCACATATGTAACTTATATTGGATTACTTGCTGTCTAAGGAGGGAGTGGGGGATGGGAGGAAAAAATTTGGAACACAAGGTGAATGTTGAAAGCTATCTTTGCATATATTTTGAAAAAAAAAGCTGAAAAAGTAAAAAAGAAAAGAAAAGAAAATTAGTTGTAACTGGAGTCCATAAAGCTCAAGGATAAGGGATTCCTTCTTAACTGGTAGAGATCAGCATCCAGAGCCTGAAGGAGGGACTGAGTGGAGTTAGGGAGAAGGGAAAAGTTCTAGTTCATCCCACCGTTCTCTCTTGAGTTTTCTCCAAATTTTGAGTCCTCTTCAGTTTTTCTTAGACTCACTAATTCTCTTTAGACTGGGAATTTCTGGCTTCCAGTTTCCAGAGAGCAGATGGAAGATGACATCCCCATTTAGGTGGCTGAAGGAAAAACCTCTGTGAAGAAGCTGAGATAAGAAAAGCTGGTAATCTCCATCATGTCTCTGTCCCCAGCTTGCTACAGTCAAGACGTCAGGGAACTTCCCCTTGGATGAGATCTGAGACTTTCTGGTGAACCAAGTTTCCTTCCTCACAATGGTAGGCCTCCTCTACTTGGTACTATCAGACATGTATTCTCCTATGTATACTTTCTATGATTTCTATTTTGCTATAGATTTGTATGAACAGCTTTCTTTGGTAATTGCTATGTGTGTATGTTCATTTTGGAACTGGTGTTTAGTAGGAAGGGAGTCATATCTTGGCTATAAAGCTTGTGTCCTCTATTTTCCCTAATAATGAAACAGTGATCAAAATTAGCTACATCCTCTAGGCTAGTATTTAAGGGAGTAGACAGATATAGTTCTAGTCCAGTAGCTCCTCCTCTGCTCGGAGGAGAGCAGAGTGGTCAAGCATCTGTCTTTGACTTCCTTCTTTCCCTCTTGGCAGGGATCAGTCTCCCTTAGAGAAAGGTAGAAGGGAGAAGAAGCCAGAGATGCCTATTCTGCTCTCTTGGAGCCTGTACAACACCCCCATGCTACCTGAGGGGACAGCTCCTTGTTTCTTGTCTTCAAGTTTAACAAATGCTTGTTGACTTGACACAGAAGGGTCTAGCTCAAAAGATCACAGCATTTCAGGTAATGAGAGCTAGGAGCTAGTCACCACCTCCTGACTGAGCTCACTCTGGAGAGTGACAGGAGAATAGGGAAGGCCAGACTTATATTTCAGAGATGGCAGTGAGGGATGTCCATGATTAGAGAACAGTTTCCTTATTTCTTATCTGAAATGTCTATTCCTATAATATACTATTACATGGCGCGCGCGGCGTGTGTGTGTGTGTGTGTGTGTGTGTGTGTGTGTGTGTGTGTGTGTGTAAGAGAGACAGACAGACAGATGCAGAGAGATAGAAAGAAAGGAGGGAGAGATAGAGATAGAGAAAGAAAGAGAGGGGGAGAGATAGAGATAGAGACAGAGAGAGAAGAGAGACAGAGACAGAAACAGAGACAGAGAAAAAGAGAGGGGGGAGAGAGATGGAAAGACAGAGAGAAAGAGAGAGAAAGGAATGGAGGGAGGGAGAGAGGGAGAGAGAGAAACACAGACATTCTGGCTGGTCAGGATTCAGAAGGGAAGTGGAATAGGAATTTGCTGACAAATATTTAGCAATTGATTCTCCAAAAACCAAAAAGTATGCAGGACATACTTAAGTTTAATCTGCATTACTAACATTTTCTACAATGCTTTCTTAAATGGAAACAGTCAACAAACCAATAAATCAATCCCTGATTTATACATTTGCTGATTCCAAGGTAGGAATGTTCACACTGAGAATTTCATGATTGGTGAGCTATGATGAACTGTGAGTTATCTAATTGGCTCCAGCACGAGCCTGATGTGGGAGGTTTATGAGCAATAGAATATGGACTCCAACAAGTTCTAGATATCCACAGGTATATTCAGCAATGATATACATAGTAATTACCTAATATAAATGTTTGCAGAATTGAATTGAGCAGCTGTCCAGTAGAAACAATAGAATTCATTTCCATTAGTTCTTTTCTTCCTAACTAGGCCCCCCACTTTCAGTACCAAATGGTTGCCCATTAAAATAGGATCTACATTCTAGCCAGTCTTAAAGGCTTAGCACTATTCTAGCTCTTTTGTTCCTGAGGGTGGGAAGGATGCTGGAATGCTTGCCTAGAAGGGCTCCTGACAGCATTAACAGCAATTAATAACTTATTGATTAAAAAAATTATTATACACAGTTACATGTAAAATTTATTTACATTTGTTTTTAAAATTATGAGTTCTAGATTCTCTCTCTTCTTCCTCTCCTCTATGTTCCTCTTCCTCCACGCTGTAGAGAAGGAACATATGAAATTATGCAGAATCACTAGTTAATTCCTAAACTAGATTTTCACACTCAAATAGGAAATATGCTGCAGACAACAGTAAATATTATCTTTGAATTACTAGGAAGCGCTTTATTACTTCATCTCCATGAGGGAATATAAATGAGACACCTTTAGGAAGAGAGAAGGGTGAAAGTCCTTGGTTTTTTGTTGTTGTTGTTGTTTTTAAAGGAAGAAATAAACTTTATAAACAATAGGGCCAATGAGACCAAACAAGATGGTAGAGGAGTAGGAAGCAATACAACTGCCACCAACAACTACTACACTAGATCTAAAACAGGTATCAAACCAACTTTTGACTGGGAATTCCGAGGGGAAAAACCTCATTTTTCTGTTCCAAATCATCATATGGAGACTGACAGAGAAGTTTGGGGACATGAAGGATACAGTCAGGAGCAGATTCTGAGGAGCATTTGAATGCAAGGACTAAAGGACATCTTGCCTATGGATGTGGACTAAGGCAAAAAGAAATCCCAGATCTGGAAAAAAAGGACCTGCTCTGGTACAGGGAGCAGGAACAGATGGCAACTAGCAACTATCACTCACACCTCAGAGATCCAGTGCATCCTGAAAAGGGGATCTGTATCTAGGGGTGAAGGGCTAGGGTAAATAGCTGTCAGTGGAGGGCCAGCACAAGTAGAAATAGAGGAGTTATGTACCTAGACTGTGCTCTGCGTGGCTTTGACTGGCAGAATAGAGGTCTGCAGCAGAAAAAACAGAGTAGGGAGCCCAGGTGGAAAAGGAGGACAGCAGTTCTGAATCATCTTGAATTTGTGGAGCTCTCCAGGTGGCTGGAGGGAACAGAGTCCAGCAGTTCCAGAATACTGGAACTCCAATCAAGGTTTGTGTTTGGGTCTCAGACACAAACCTAGATTAGGAAATTTGCAGTACTCAGACTATCATCAGACGACTTTGGACATACTGAAAGCTTGCTGGTATCTAGATTAAGCTATCCCTCCTCTGTTCCTCAAATAACAAAGCACTTAATAACCTAAGAAAGCAGCAGGAGAAACCAAGAAAACAAAAAACAGGACTAAGTATAGACATCCCCTTTAAAAGTGTATAGATTATGGCCTTTATATAAAGTCTAAAGTCAGGAAATAAGACTAGAAGAATAAAAAAACACCAAAAATAGAATCCCACCATAAGATGTTCTTATTGGGATTGGCAATTTAGGACATAAACTCTAAAGAAGAGAATAATTGCAAAACTATTGTAAGCAAAGCCCCTGGACTCAATTCATTTAGAATTCCTGAAGAGGGATTTTTAAGCGTTAAAAATTATTTTATAAATGAAGTGAGTACTAGAGAGAAGAATGGGAAAAGAAATGAGAGCCAAGGAAGAAAGAACTGGAAAGATAATTATTAACAACTTGGTACACAAAGCATAAAAACTTAACTAAATAACAGTTTGTTTAAAAGTTAGAATGGATCAAATGAAGCTAATAACACTATGAAACAACAAGAAGTACTAAAACATAGTCAAACTCTAGGTCAGTGAACTTGACTTCAAATTCTGGCAAAATTATAAAGCATATCTTTAAAAATGATTAATGAATATCAAAAAAGTAATAACAAATCTCTAATATAGCTTTTTCAATAGTCATTCTGGACTAAATTATTTCCTTTTGTGACTGAAAGATTACTAAACAAGTTGAACACAGGTTTTACTACAGTCATAGTTAATCTAAATTTTAGGAAAGTATTTGATAAAATATCTCATATTATTCTTGTGAGAAAAATGCAGAAATGGGGGCTAGACAAAAAACAAGTAGAAGGATTCAGCATTGTTTGAATGTCAAAAAATCAATTATTGATACAAAATCAGCTTAGAAGAAGTTGGGGTGCTCCAGAATTCCTGTGTTTTTTAATACTTAAAAAATAAATTGTATAAAAGCATGTATATTTATCAAATCTGCAGCTGACAGAAAGATGGTAAACAAAGCTAACAAACTAGCTGATATCTGTATGCAAAGGAAACTTTATAGGCTGAAAGTATTGGGCTGAATCTGAAAAAAAGAAAATTCATTAAGGATAAATGTCAATTGGATGAAAAAAAACCAATTTCAAAAATATAAGGTTGAAGAGCCACAGTTAGCAGAATGTCTGAAAATAATCTAAGATATATTGCAAGCACTCTAGAAGACAGTCCTGTACAGGGAACAATGTGAGCAGAGATAATGGGGCAGAGACTATCCAAGCTGGAGTACAAAGGGAAGGAAAAATATCAAAGGAGGAGGCTGCAGAGGGACCCTGAAAACCAAGCTGCACAATATACAATCTGACCCGCAGGCTGAAGGAAGCATGGGAGAATTATAAGCAGGGGAGAAGGATGTCCCCAGAGCTGACTTCCGAGGTAGAAGACAGGAAGAGATGGGACACAGGGAAGCCATTTAGAGAGCTATTAAAATGGTCTAGGCAAGAGAGGAGGGTGAAAACCAGAATAGTGAAAAGGGACAGATGCAATAAGCAGAATTAGAATAGACAGGATGTGACACCTGCTGTGACAGTTGGAGGCAGGGTGCAGTAGTGATTAGAACCCAAGTTCTAATATGGTCTCAGACCTTGACTAGCTGCTTGACTCTAGACAAGTCACTAAACTATTGTTTGTCTCGGTTTCTTCATTTGTAAAATTAGGATAATAACTTACCTCCTAGAGCTGTTGTAAGGTTCCAACGTGCCTGGCACACAAGTGGCTCTACATAAATACAAGTTTTTTATTATTATGGGAGGAGACTAAAAGATTTTAAACCTACATGAATCAGTCTCCTTTTTTGCCCCCCAGCATCAGAGTATACGCTGCCATCATATGCCAGTTTATCTTTCCTTAAATATTTTCTGAGAAATGGAGTTTATTTTAATCTCTCTAATAAGATGATATTTTAGATGGTTAAAAGATACAGAGGAGACCTCCAGGGAAGTGCTTATTATGCCTTAGGAAACAAGGGGTTACCTAAGTCTCTGCTGGGAATTAAAAAACCTGCACTCCAGCCCATTCCTTGACTCCTGGGTTGCTTCTTGTCCAGTAATGAGATAATATATTGAGTCTGCTTCCCAGTCCCCAATTTATGAAATTCAGTGAGGTGGGGGTAAATGGAATCATACCTAGAGGCCCCAGATGAAGATTCAGGACAAGCCAATGGAAGAAAGGTGAGAGAAGGAGATGATCCAAAGGGAGATACACAGTGAAAAGGGGGATGCTGGAGTTGTTGGCCCACTTTCTGACCTTGGAGCACAGAGTATTTTTAGTCACTTGGTGTTACTGCTTTAAATGATCCTTTAATTGTCCTAGTTGCTGAAAAGGGAAGTGAAAAACTCCAAACCATACAAGCAGTTTCCAGAAATCTTCACTGCTCATGGAAAACTATGAGTTTCAGTCCCTAAATTGCACAGCTAACAGCCCTTTACCTGCCAACCACACACAAGTGGTGGGCAAAGAGGGGCAGGCAGAAAAAAAAAGGTGCAGAGAGCCAAGCAAGAGCTCCAGTTTGACCAGCTAGGGCTGTTAGCCAGTCCAGGGGCTTCCCGGGGTTACAAGATGGGGAGTTGGAGAGAATCAGCTTTGCAGGCACACAATTTAGACAGAGGGACAGGGAAAAGGAGAAAAGGGAAAGGGGTACTAGGGGAGGGAAGAAAGGAAATTCTGCCTTGGATAAGTCTTGCTTCCTGAAAAGTGAGCAAGTTTTTAGAGGATCAGCATCAAAAAAAGTCAAGGGCTGGGCCTGGAGAGAGGAGAAAGAATCATTTTCCTTCAGCTTTGCTGGTCCAAGACCAGGAAAATGCAGAAAACAAACTAAGCTTCACAACAAACTCACGGCCCAGAGTGGAAACCTTCCCAAAGTCTGGGGGTCCTGCCCAGTCTCTTTCCTCCTAGAGAGTTTGAGCAGTTCTTCCCCTTCCCACCTGATTCACCATGATCTGAGCAATCGCCAGCTTCTTTTCACCAGTGAGTAATTTTGTTGGCTCCTCTAAGTGGAAGCAAACACGTCCATACCTACCATGATCCAACGCAGGGGTATACATAGAAATAGTCCCTGCTCTCAAGGAGCTGAATCATCAGTTTCAGATTTCCAATGAAAAAATAGCCACTAGTTGATTACGCTCTCTGTCCCTAGAGAGCTCTTTGAAGGCAGAAACTTTATTTATTTCATTTGTTAACCTATGTATCAATCAACAGACACTAATTATGGGCCCTCCATATGCCATGAGGGAGGCTAGATGGGCTCAGTGGATCAGAGTGCCAGGTCTGGAGTCAGGAGTACTCATCTCCCTGAATTGGAATCTGCCCTCAGACACTCAATAGTTATGTAACTGAACTAACTACTTGACCTTGATTGTCTCAGTTTCCTCATCTGTAAAATGAACTAGAGAAGAAAATGGCCAACCAGCTTGGTGTCTCTGCCAAGAAAATCCCGAGTAGGGTCACAAAGACTCTGCCACACACCTGAATGACTGTGCTGAGCACCCAAGCTGTAAAGAAAGGCTTTAAAACAGTCCCGGCCTTATAAGGAGCTCACGTTCTAGTGGGGGAGGACACCATGCAAACAACTTGGTACAAACAAGATGGCACCAGAAAGGAACAGAGATGATCCCAGAGAATTTAGTCTAGGAAAGACTTAAGGAAGCCAGGTAAGCCAGGCAGCAGGGAGATGAAGAGGGAGAAAATTCCAGGCTGGTTGTCACATCTTGTGTTTTTACTGCATAACATCTCTCGTGTATACTCATACTCTGGGCTCATACAGCTGACATCCTCACGCCAGGCCCTCCTCAGCCCCGACTGTTGTAACAGACTTCTTCCAGTCAGCCACCTTGTCTCAAGTCTCTCTCTGCTCTATTTCATGATCCCTATAGGCAAAGTGGTCCTTCTAAAGCTCAGCAGCACCACATAATCAGCTCCAGAGGCTCCTCTTCTGGGATCAGCTATAAAAGTGCTCTGCTGGCATTTAAAGTCTTCCTAACTTGCCCCTTCCTACCTTTCCAGTCATCCTAGACCTAGATTCCCTTTACAAGTTGCTGCCAGAGACACTGCTCCCTATCTGCTGCTCCTCCCACAGAATACTCTGTATTCTAACTCCATAAATTTGTCCTGGCTGTCCCTATTCCTCCTACTCTCTCCCTCCTTACCTTCACCTTTTCACCTTTTTAGTTTCTTCCAAGGTGCAGCTCCAGTTCTACATTCTGCAGAAGGTCTTTCCAGGTTCCCCACACTGCAAGGGCCTTCTCTCTGAGATTAACCTCCATTTACTCCTTATTGTATAAATAATTCCTTGCATATTGTCTCCCCCACTAGAATGTGAGTTCTTTGAGGCTTCTTGGAGAAGATAAGATTGTAGCTGGGAATTGAAGGAAGGAAACCATGGACTTAAAAGCTTGTTGACTTGGCAAGGATACTAGAAGGCAGAGGTAAGCAAGGCAAGACTTCCAACCATGAGGAACAGTCAGTGAAATTAGATTCTAAACTCTGAGTTTGATGGTCTAGACTCTAGAGAGTTTCAATGACTTAATATTTTATTATCCTGTGGCCAGCCTGCTGATAAGCTACTAAATCCTTGGAAAGCAAACATACAGCCTGTTGTTGGGTCTGTACTTTTTCCCCCACTCTGGGGTCCGTGCATGAAAATTCTGCCAGTTTCATACCTTTGCTATTAGCCTTGGAAATGCAAGGGTCACTCTCTGCTATTACAATGCATAAACGGGATCTTTTGACTTAGAGCCTCTGAGCTAGGAATAGCATTCTGTACAGAGCAGTCAGCCTTGGGTGGGTGGGTGGGTGGGGCTTAGTTACTTAGTAACTTAGTGGAACTTAGTTATTTTCTGACTTCATTTTCAGTAATCATTGAGGATGGGGAGAGTATGGGCCATTTCTCTTCATGGGCAACTCTACCCCTAAATATCCATTTCAATCTACAGGTTCTAGTTTGGACAAGATCAAGGGAATTCCATCAGGACTTTAAACAGAAAGTACTTATAAATAAAGGTTAAACAAAATTCAGTTTATTTCATTAAGCCCATTTATTGAGTACCCCCCTGAGTTATGCAAAGAGCCTGAGAAAGAGTGCAAGACTATCTCCCAAGGATGAGCCTAAATAAATCTGGAGAGGTTGATAACTAGGTTGACTATAGAATGATGATTTTCTTTTGGCCACAGACAGTACCCTAACCATGTAATAAGTCATATAAATATTAGTGGCAGAAGTACTCTACCAAAGAACTTGGGGACTTCTAGAGAACTATACATGGTGAAAAAGTGGCTAAGTCATTCATACATACCTTTTGGCCCAGAGATACCTACTAGTAAGTATACAATCTGAGGTGCTCCAAGATAGAAATGTATACTACAACAGTTTTTGTGGTAGTGAAATACTAGAGATGAAGTTGGAATTGGGGAATAAACAGATTGATGTTTATCATTCCACTGAACTGCTCTCTCCAAAGTTATCAGTGATCCTTCAGTTGCCAAATCCAATGGCCTTTTCTTAATCCTCATCTTTCTGCAAGCTTTTGACACTGTGGATCACGCTCTTCCCTCTAGATTTTTGGGATCCGGCTTTCTCCTGATTCTCCTCCTACCTCACCAACGATTCCTTCTCTGATTCCTGTGCTGGATCCTCCTCCAGATCATACCCTTTCTATCCATAGGTGTCCCTTGGATTCTCTTCCTCCTCTCTACAATTTCACTTGGTAATTTCATCAGCTCTCATGAATTTAATTATGGTGCTGATGATTCTCAAATCTATCTGACCTGCCCCTCTCAATCTCCTATCTCCAACTATCTTTCAGACATTGTGAAGTAGATTTCTAGTAGACACCTTAAATTAATTATGTAAGAAACAGAACTCAAAGTCTTTCTCCCTAAATCCTCCCCAATTCCAACTTTTCCTACTACTGTAAAGGGCAACACCATCTTTTCAGTCCCTCAGGCTCACAAATCTTCACTATTTCTCATTTCCCACATTGAAGTTGTTTCCTGTCCATTTTACTTTTTTAACATCTCTCAAATATGCCCACTTCTCTCCTTTGAGATTGCCACCACTTTGGTCCTCATCACCTCACCCTTGGACTACAACAATAGCGTGCTGGTGGTTCAGCCTGCCTCAAGAAGGCTTCATGCTCCATTCAGTCATTAAAGTGACTTTCCTAAAGCAGAATCCAACTATATTACATATACTCCTACTCAATAAACTCCAGAGGCTCCCTACTGCTTCCAAGAGCAAATACAAAATACTTTGAATGTTTGACATGCAAAACTTTTCATAGACTAGCCTCTTCTCACCTTTCCAGTCTTCTTACACTTTACTGCCCAAAACATACTCTTCTCTTCAGTGGTCCAGCCTCCAGGCTGTTCCACAAACAAGACACCCCCTTCCCTGATTCTCTGAATGTCTGAATGTTTGGAACACACTCCAATTAATGACCTCCCTGGCTTCCTTTAAATCCCACCTTCAACAGAAAACTTTCCCCAAACCCTCTTAATTAGTGCCTTCCCTCCTTAATTATTTACTACTTTTCCTGTATACAACTTGCTTTGTATATATTTGTTTGCACATTCTCTTCCTTCTTGTGTTAGAAGCTCCATCAAGGCAAGGATTGGCTTCTGCCTCTATTTGTATCCCCAAGGCTTAGCATAGAGCCTGACTAGTAGAAGGTGCTTATTATGTTTACTAAATCAATAAATATGAATGCCATCAAATAATGCAGTGAAAAAAAATAACAAATACAAGAAATTCAGAGGAACGTGGGAATTGATGTAAAGAACCAAAAAATATATATACCATGTGTTGAAAAAAAGTATTAATAATACTATATTGTCAGTTAAGATATCAATCTACCAAAAACCTTTTTTATCATTAATTTATATCCAAGTCATTTCTATTCTATTCTTTAATTTAATATTTTATTTTTCTTCAGTTATATGTAAATTTTTGTTTGTTTTTTAAAATTTGAGTTTCAGATTCTCTCTCTTCTTCCCTTCCCCTACATCTTTCTCTTCCCACCTCCCTCCCTCCATTGAGAAGGCACATGTGAAGTTATACAGAACATTCAAGTTATCTCTAGCTTGGAAAGAGAGATGTCTAAAATTGGCACAGTAAAGCCCCATGCCCTCTAACAGGATTGATTCTCTTTCCCAAGACAATTTAAGCAACATTTATAGGAACCTTGAACCAGGAAAAGATATCTTAAAATACAGTTTGGCTTAACATTTCAAATTTGGGCAAATGAGTCATTATCCCATTACTCCTAACCCATTTCCTTCACTTGTTATTAAAAAATCAAAAAACAAAAACAAAAAACTCTTCCCTTTAATCAAAGTATTAATAATTCCTCAATGGAGAAGGGACAGGCCTAGCACTACAAATTTTAGATGTTATAAAATAAGGATAATATCCATTTATTTCTTTAAGAAAATTTTTTTTGTCTAGGTTTACCAGTCATGGTGGCAGGTAGGTGGTACAGTGGAAAGAGCAGCAAGCCCAGCCTGGAATTAGTAAGACTGGACTTAGCTACTCAGTAGCTATGTGATCCTAGGCAAGTCATGTAACCTTGTTTGTCTATTTCCTCATTTGTAAAATGAGTTGGAGGAGGAAACTGGAAAACCATTCTAAGCATCTTTGCCAAGAAAATCCCAAATGGGGTCACAAAGAGTGGAAAATGACTGAACAATATCTCATTATTCATCTTTCCAAAGGGTTTTCCCAAAACTTGAGAAAGGGGTTTAGAGGAAAGTATTTCTTAATATTTATAAAGAAAGGAAAAAAGGAAAACTTTAATATGTTTTTGCAGTGACAGCAACAAAGCAGATGGAACGGATAAAAAAAAAAAATAAAGCTGTAGTAACTGCTGCATATCTATAATGGCTAATCCTGGACTGGGAGAAGAAACAGGGAAATATACAACCATTCTTTTGTTGTCCTGGACTGGGAGAAGAAACAGGGAAATATACAACCATTCTTTTGTTGTGCAGCTTAGTTGGGTTTGTTTAACTGTTTTGTTTTGTTTTTTGGTCTTTGATCCAAAAGAAAGTTCACAGGGGGCAGAGGTTGGGGAAGGAAAGCCAAGGGGGAGGGATATATCTGGAAATGACTGTTTTGTAAAAACAAAAAGGATCAATACAATCTTATAGAAATGTGTAATTCTTTATGCTAAGCCCAAAATACAGTAGTCAATAAGGTTCTCTCTTCACATAAGGGATATATGAAGTATCAGCACTTGTGTGTGACTGTGGGAAGGGGTGGTATATTACCAATGTATTTGACTAAGGGGAAGGGAAGAGTCAGAAAAAAGATGTTGGAACTAGGGAAAGGCAGAAGAAATAATAGATCAGGAGAGTGAAGATGAGTGAGGGCAGTAGAGAAAGAAGTCAGTTCTCTAATTGTGGAAGAACTATTTTCTGATAGTGGTGCCTGCAGCTGGAGACAAGCCTCATGTTCTCTCTTTTTCCTGGAAGTCTTTTTTCAAGGCTCACTTATAAAATCCCATCACTTTCCCCAACTTTTTTTTTCTGTTTTCCACTCTTTCTAAGGAAGGATAATGTCAAGGGCAGGGTTACCTTGGTGAACAGATCCCCAAATGATATGAGGGCACACCTGGGTTTTGGCCAATTCAGATCGAAAAGGACAGTCAAGCATGTGATTTGTCCCTGAGACCAGAAATAAAGGGCTGATGTCAAAGTGACAGTAAGAAAGTACTATAAGCATTTATTAAGTGCCTACTGTGTACCAAGCACTGTATGAATATCATCTCGTTTTCAAAGAGAAAAATGCTGTGCATGGAGCCAGAGTACATGGACTGGACTCCATCACTTACTTCATCCTTGATTCTGGACAAAGTACTTGACTTGAGACCCCAGTTTCCTCATCTGTAACACAAAAGATTTGGACATGACCTCCAGAATCCCTCTCAGCTTTTAATCTAAGTTCCCAAGCTGCTTTCTTCTGGGCCTCTGTTTCCCTCTTTATGAATGTAAAAGTAAAACTTTTCAAGTCCTTCTTGGCTCCAGTATTCCATATTCTATGATTCTCTGTATCACTCCTAAGCTACAAGAAGTGCACAAGCAGAGGGCAGGGCTGTATTTGAAGGCTGACAAGTAGTAATCCTAGGGAACCCAGAGATCACACCTCAAAGCAAGAAAGAACAGGCAGAATCACAGAAAGCCAAGGCATAGCAGAACAATTTGCCAACTAATCAGACTGTTAGAAGCCCATCAAAAATACTGAGAAATAACCATCAACCAGATTAAATGATAATCAAAACAACTCTGAGGTTTTATCTCACACATCTATATGTGATAACTAGAGATAAAAAGTGATGGGACTACTCAGTTTCCGAAGGTCTATAGAAAAGATGGATACCACCCTGATATATTGTTAGTAAAGGTGAAATTCAGTCCAACTGTTCTGGAAAGCAAAGTATGCAGAATTTGAAAGTATGGAAAGAAAGGGGGGCATTTAGATGATACAGTGGACAGACTGCTAGGGGCCTGGAGTTAGGAAGACGAATTCAAATGTGGCCTCTGACACACATTTACTAGCTGTGTGATTCTGGGCAAGTCATCCACCTTGTTTGCCTCATTTTCCCCATATGTAGAAGGAAATGGCAAACTACTTTAGTATATTGCAAGAAAATCCCAAAAGAAGTCTTGAACAATTAGAACAAATGCAAAGAAAGTAACTAAAATATCCATGTTCTTTGTCACACAGATGCCATGGCTATATATATATCAAAGATGTCAAAGACAAAGCTTCCCTAAAAGGCCAGAATGTAACTTTACATTCACACATGTACATTAGCCAAATATCTATCATCTGAGGGATTGTCTAACCAAATTGTGGTTCAAGATAGTCAGGGAATGGAAAAAACCAAGTCTATGAAAATGGAAAAGCATGGGAATACTTATATGAATGAACTTTATTTAAAGTTAAATAAACAGAACCAAGAAAGCAATGTGCAAAACATAAACAGAAAAAATAGCTAAAGAAACAAATAAATAAATGAACATGCTGCCTAATTATAAAGATCAAGCCTGACCATGAAAAAGAGAGGAGAAAATGTACCTCCATTTCTTTTTGGAGGGAAGGAGAAGAGAGGGTATCAAGTTCTGTCAGATTCAGTTCATGTGTTGCTGAATTATTATTTTTTTAAATCTTCTTAAGAATCTCTAGGGAGAAGGATAAATTTAGAAAAGGAAAATGCTATAACAACAAAAGCTATAGATACAATTGTGTGTGTGTGTGTGTGTGTGTGTGTGTGTGTGTGTGTGTGTGTGTGTGTGTGAAAGAAAGAGAGAGAGAGAGACAGAGACAGACAGAGAGACAGAGAGAGACAGAGAGAGAGAGAGAGTCCTAGCAGACCAAAAAGCATCCTACTATCTGAGGCTAAGAAGCCAATAGAGGTTCTAACAACCAGAAAGTAACAGAAATGGGAATACTCTTCAGATACTAAAGCCACACATTACATGCAATAAATGTAGAATGAATAACTAACTATTGCCTCTGCTCCATGCTAGAGCAGAAAGCAGTCCTAAGCATGATTGGCTCTCATGTCTGCAAGTAAAACAGGATATAGGTGACTGCCCTTAAGTAGAAAGGAGAAAAGAGAAGAGAGAGCATCAATCAAGCATTTCTTATGTTATTTCTTAAACTTTCCCTGCCTTTAAGTTTATTTTCTCTATAGAGGAAATAGTCAGAGACCCTAACTGAAGTTATAGAGGAGGAAGGAATGTGAGCTCTCTTATGAGGTGGCAACAGGCAAAAATTTCATTGATCACCAGGCCTTTATCAAAATGTTTTCAAAATGTGAGAGGCAGGAAGTGAACCTTCTCCTTCTCAGGACACCAAGAGGCACAGGGGGAAAAATAAAGAGATCTGGAGTTCGAGGAGACCTAAGAAAGTTCTGCTCTTTATTACCAGTCTGAACCTGTGCAAATTCCTTAAGGACCCTGGAGGCCTCTTCATCTGTAAAAGGAGATATAAATTTCTTTTTAGATATAAGTCTTAAATAAGGAACCATCTCATTTAGTTTTCAAAATGGCCCGGGGGGGGGGGGTTCATGCCAATGATGAGAAACCCAGGATTGCTTTGAGGTTCAAAAGAGATAATAACTGTCAAGTGCTTAGCTTAGTGCTTCCCTTGTAATAAACCCTATATACATGTTAGGTACTACAATAATAATAACAAATTATTATTCATATTATAATTAACTTTTATTGATTAGACTTCATTCATAAATATTTATTAGTTTATTTTATTATTTATAATATTAATCAGTAGACTATATTATTAATCAACATGGTAGTTGATAATGAATTTACACTGAGTTAGAGATATTTATTTTATAACATATTCTTGATTATTTTCATTAGTATAAATTATAATACAATTAATGTTTTTTGTTATATTCATAGTTCCTATATATTATTATTACGTACCAACCTGACATTGCCCTAAGATACAAAGAAAGGCAGAAGACAATTCCTGGTTCAAGAAAGTCCCAGTGGGGGGGGGGAGGAGGGGAGGGGAGGAGAGAATTTGGTAGCTGTCTTCACACAGGATCAATAAAGGCTAAATTGGAGATAATCACAGAAGGCAGGCACTAGCAATAAGAGGGATCAGGAAAGGCCTCTAGGAGGTGGGATATTAACTGGGACCTATGGGAAGCCAGGAGGCAGAGATATGGGAAAGAACTCCAGGGATGAGAGAGGACTAAGTTGAGCAATGTAGTGTGTTGGGCACAGAAAGCAAAAGGGGGAGGGGAAGTGGAGCTGAACCATCAGGTATGTGGAAGGAGTAATGCAAAGGTCGGGTTATGAAAGGCTTTGAAAGACACAGGGAACATTTTATTTTTCATCCTGGGGGTAATAGGGAGCCACTATAGTTTGCTGACTAGGGCTAGACATGTGGTGAGATCTGCACTTTCACTTTACTGTGTGGGTGGAAGACAGAGTGCAGTGGGGAGAGACTTGAGACAGGGGGTGCCAAGGGCCTGCCCAGGGTGCTGGAAGTGCTCAAGCCTGGCACCTGACCGGAGGTCCTGGGAGCTGAGTGAGGAGCCAGGGACCAGGACCTCTTGGTGTTGGGGAAGGGTGAGATACCAAGGAAATGATGAAGAGGGAGGGGCCGAGGGTGGCTAGGTTCCCAAGTTCAGGGACGATTTTCGTAAGACCGTAATTATAGCCTCAGAAGTCTATCAAAGGGTAAGCTGGGAGACAGATAGCTGTGCTGGCTATCTCCATGACTAATTCCAAGGTTCCCTTTGCCTACCCTCTGGCCTCAATAATTCTGAAGTGGGATAAGAATATTGTTTTAAATAAATATAGTTGGGGGGAGGAAGAGAAGGAGTCTGTAAGTCTCATGGTGCCCGCCATCCAACATTACTGATGAAGAGTACCGATGCTGGTTCCTAGAATCAGTCTTCATGTACCCTCCTAGGGTGGCCTAGGGTGGCATTTATGCAAGCGATGTACAGATTGGTGCAGTGATTACGCTCTAGGCGAGGGACCACACTGAGTACAGTTATTACGAAGAGCCTTCCTTGAAAACCTGAAGGAGGTGGGCTAGGCATCTGAGCTGGAAGCACAAACAAGGTTGTTTCTGTGAATCTAGGATGTTGTAAAGAAAGAATAACTGGGAGGAAGAGTTGGGGGAGGCGTAGTTGGCAGATCTAGTCCAGGTGGTGTAAAATTATGCAAGCTGATGTTAGCATTTGACTTTGAAAGAGATGAGGCACCAGGGTACTGTCTATTATATGACATGCACAATCCTAATTATTGAGGATTCAAAGAAAGGGGGGAAATACTGCTTTCAAAGAACTCATAGTCTAACGGGAGAAACAACATGCAAAAAAATATTAGACACATACCATAACAATTGGAGATAATCAACAGAGGGAAGGTTCTCTCTATTTGACTTTCCATGATCCCATTTAGAGTTTTCTTGGGAAAGATCCTAGAGTGATTTGTCATTTCCTTCTTCAGCCCATTTTACAAATGAGGAAACTGAGGCAGTCTGTCCAGGTCACACAGTGAGTAAATGTCTAGGCCAGATATGAGCTCAAAAATGTGAGTCTTTCTGACTCCAGGCCTGGCACTCTCTCCATTGTCCTATTTAGTTGCCCTATGGGGGAATAGGGAAAGGTATCCAGTAGGAGGTGGGAGATTAGCCTGGACTTGAAGAAAGCCAGGGAAGCCCAGAGGGGCGCCTGAAGAGGAAGGATAATTATGAAAACACCCTGAGCCAGAAAAGGAGTGCTATGTGGGAGACACAGCTCAGGAGGTCACTTCTTGGTTCCCAATGAGGATGGACAAACAGCATTTTAACATCTGATGATTCCTTTGGGGCCCAGATCTGGAATCAAGAAGCCCTGAGTTCCAATTAGACTCTGCATACTTTGATTGCCTTCGTTTCCTCATCTGTAAAAATGGGAATAATTGCATCTACCTACTTTCTAGGGTGGTTGTGAAGATCAAAAAAGATATTCTTGATATAGCACTTTGTAAAACTTATAATATATAATCACTGAGTGCTTCAACAAACTCTAGCTATTTTTAACTATTATGTGGAAGAGGATTTTGAGTGCAGGGAATCCCTGACTCTCAGATTTGATAGGGTCCTTGTCTAGTCCAGGGCTTCTTAAACTTTTTCCACTTGTGATCCCTTTTCACCTGACAGATTTTTATATGACTCTGGGGTATATAAAATAGGTATACAAATCAAATATTTACTGATAATAAATCACAAATAAATTTGTTTTAAAGCAATTATTTGGTCTGCATATAATTTTACCATTTATTAAAAGACCAAAGCAAATTAACATACTAATTAGATAATTTGCTTATTTATTTTTACATAAAGAATTAAATCTTGTGTGAATAAAGATTTAGTATGGGAGACAAACAAGGAGCTGTCAGAAAGGCCAGGAGAAGCAGAGGAGAGTAGTGTTATGGAAAAGAGTATTATTATGAAGATCATCAACAGTGTCCAAGATCTGAAGGTCAAAAAAGTTGAATATTGAGAAAAGGTCTTTTAAGAGATCATCACTTCTTTGGAAAGAGGAGAATCATCAGGATAGAAACCACTGTGCAAAAATCAGGGAAGGACAGAAGAAGAAAAGAAGTAGAGGCACCTGTTACTGGGTCTTCTAAAAACTTCAGTGAAGGTTTTATCTTCTAAATAGTCTCTAATTAGAGGATAAACTCAGGATCAGAGACTGCATTTTTCTTGATAGTTTGCAATTTCTATAAAACTTGGATCAATACAGATTACAGAATAAAAAAATACACAATCACTATATGTGATGTTTAAGATTTTCCAGTTGCCTCTGAATCTAATATAACTGTCTAAATAAAAAAGCATATACATATCCCAATTTTGGATGGAAAATACATCCACAGAGAGAACTATGGAAACTGAACATAAATCAACACAGACCATGTTCACTTTTTTTCCTTTTTCTTCTTTTTTCTTTCTTTTTCTGATTTTTCCCTTTTATTCTGATTTTTCTCTTACAATGTGATTTTTGAAGAAATATAAAAAAAAGAATGTATACATATAACAAAAATGTTTTTTACATGTAACTGGGGAAAATAAAAATAAAAAGCATGTGCATTACTTATAGCTTTTACTGTTGCCAAATTTTTCACAATTCCCACATTCAGTTACACAACCCTATATGGGGTTGAGACCCACAGTTTAGGAAGCTCTGATCTAATCCATCCTCAGACCTGACCAAGAATTCCTAGTGCAGCAAGCAGTCATCCCACTTCCTTCCACTAGAAGTCCTTCCATGAGAGGGAACTTGCTATCTCTAGAGTCAGACAGCAGCCTCAAGTACCATTAAAATAATTATAACCTGTAAGGCTCAGAGATGAGAACTAGAGATAAGGAGAGTTCCATACCGTCCATATAGCCTGAGAATACACACAAATCTTAACATCCCACTTGGCCTCAAAAGACAAAACAGCAGTCCAGTTCCATACAACAGACATTTTCCAAATGGAGTAGTTTATCTAAAATCTGAATAGGCAGCCTGCCTTTGGGGAGGGGTCAGGATAATGTATTTCCTTGACCATATTAGAGCTTCCAGCCAGGATAGGACCTTCATTTATCAAGAGTGGTGAATGATGATCTATCAGCCCTTAGAGGTCCTCCTCCCCATTTTTGGCATAGTTTGAGTGCTTCGGTTAACAAAAATTGGTATTGTTCCTTAGCTCAAAACCTTTTCAGTCCAAATTCCTGGAGTCACCTCAGAACCTTCAGGAGATATTTTTTTTTAAAAAAAAGTCCCCTTCACCAGCCAAAAAATACAAACCCACAACGATGACTTTGAATGCATAGCCTATGGCTAATGGAAAAAAGCTGGCATCTCTCCCAATACAGGCAAAGGACAGGAAGCAACCAGCAAAGCTTTAGCCCTGCTCAGATTTGGTTGCTTTTATCAGACTTCTTTTTAAGCAGAATTTGGTTACTCAAACAGATCCTTTTTCCAAGAAAAAAGGCATTTTCCTTCTGTAAATTAAAAAAAAAAACTAACATTGGCTTTTTTTTTTTGGGGGGGAGGATATAAGTAAATTCATTTTTAAGAAAGTTAGAACAGCTTGAAGAATTTTCTCCAGTGCCATTCATTCCTTGATAAGCTAAGAATTCAGGCACCCAAATACTGGGAAACCAAACCTTGCAGTACAAACCCCAGACAACCTGGACCACTAGCCCAAATATCAACTCAAGGCAAAGACAAGATTCCTCTTTGCATAACTATCAATAATTAGAACTCAACAAACCATTATTAGTTTCTCACCTCATTTAGGCTGTCACCTTACCTTTCTTGTACATTTGCAAATCTTCTACTTTTTGCTCTAGACTAAATGGACAAATTCATCATTCATTCCCTGAACATATGTTCAGCTTCAATTCATAAATTATTTATTAAATATCATTTATGTGGTAGGCCCTTGGAAAGATGCTGAGGTTACTAGGAGAAATGCCCCAAATGTCCATTCTCCTGTAATTCCCTGACTACATCTTACCCTTGTCTCTTTTACTCATTAATCCCTCCATCAGAAACATCCTCTTCCTCTCTTCCTCCTGTCTAAATCCTCCCCATCCTTCAAGGCCTGGGCTTACATTCTACCTTCATAATAAAACCACCTAAGCTGACCTTGATCCTTATAGAAGTAACTGAGGAGTATGTGAGATAAAGAAAGGACTGGTACAAGTTCAGAATAATACAGCAATGAGTCTATTCCTAACCAACCTCCTACAGAGGGGAGAACTTGGGATTATGCTTTCATCTATTTCTCTAGAGCTCCTTTATCAGCAGGTGGCAAGAAATCTGTGGCTGATTCTCCTGGGACCTTGAGCTGGGGTGAAGGTCAGGGAGAAGGTTTTTAAAACCAGAGAGTGATTTGCTTTAGATCACCACTGAATCAGCAGCCTAAGTGAGAAAAGATGACCAACATTCTTAGGACTTAGCCAGACTGTGGCCTTCCTCACAGAGAGTTATTCTGCATAACATACATGAGAGAAAAGAGGCTAAATAAGTAGGTGGAGGCCACCTATCCTTCTTTATAAATGAGAACATTCCACTTCTGATTCCCTTGTCAACATCCCTCCTCCATCCCTCTCTGACTGTTCACATCCTACCCATCCTTGCTGGCTAAACTCAAGTCCTAATTCTATCTGAACTCTTCCCTGAAGACCCAACTCAAGCTAACCCTTGTGAATCACTCAGGAAACTTAACCATTTGAGGCTTGACCTGTACTGACTTCATGATGCCTGATCCTTGTTTTTAGTTTTTAGTCTATATAAAGGTATGTGCACCTAAATCTGATGATGTGAAGATGACCCTGGGCCACCATGCCAGTAAAGCATAAGTTCAGGCTGGCCCTACCAAGTTGAAAAGTATTTCAGAATAAGCCTGGTACCTATATCCCAAAGAGAACAAGAAAGGAAAAAGAACCTATAGGCACAAAACTACTTAAAACAGCTCTTTTTAGGTGGCAACAAAGTGGAAACTAAAGGGATACTCATCATCAGGTGAAGAATGGCTTGAACAAATGATGACATATGAATGCAATGAAAATTATTGTGCTGTAAAAAAAATGATAAGAGGATGGTTTCAGAGAAGCCTGAGAAGACTTTTATGAACTAGTAAAGAATGAAGTGAGCAGAGTCAGGAGAATAACTGATACTCTAAACAGTAAAGTCAAATAACTTAGATTAACTTAAGAAAACATCCATTTGGAGACACTGATCTTCAACTTGGCCACAGAGTGATGAATTTTCCAAGCACCATGAGCTTGGGGCAGGGAAAACTTGTGTTCAAATCCCACCTCCTTTCTAGTTTGAATAAACATGGGCAAATGCTCATCCTCCTCTCTTTGTTTCCTCAAATGTAAAATGAAAATTATAAAACCTGTAGTAACTAACTTCCAGGATGGTCCTGAAACACCCATATGACAAAGTAAAGTACTCTGAAAACGGAATGCCAGTTTGCTAATCGCTAATTATAATAACTGTTAATAATAAGCTCTGTATCTGGCACATAGGAGGCACTTAATAAATGTTTATTGAATATTTCTACTAAGGCACAAAGGTTCTGAGGCCTGTCTTACGGAGGGCAGCAGATTCTTAAAGTACTAAAATAGGAGGTGTGTCCCTCCTCTCTTCTTCCTGTCCCTTTTCCCCACCCCTCCAAAAAAAGATTGTAGAAGATGTCTTCTACTGCCCATCACAAAAACACACAGAAGCTTTTCCATACCGAATGAAAGAACTATCACAAAGATGATAGTTAGGATACAGTGCTTCTAGGTACTAAATAACCAAAACTACTTTCCTTTTCCAAGCTTATGTGAGGAAGATCCCATCTCCAGTCCAGCTGCCGATATGCTCTGGCTGGAGCTGCTTTCCTGGTCTCCCACTCCTGCCTCACTTCAAGCTGCTCTCTTGAGTCAGCCCTCTCCTCTTCCCTCTTGCCCCCTTTCCCCCTTGTCACACTCTTGGGAACAGGGAAAGGGAAGCAAAGCATTTTGGGCTGGGCAGGAAGGGATCCCCTTTTAAAGGAAGAAGAAAAAACAATCTCTATCAATGAGACCTTGCATCCCCTATTCCTTCACCTTTGATCAAAGGAAGGAATCTCTTTTCTTAATCCCTTTCCAGAAGAGAAGCTCTTAACCCAAGTCTCTCATTGCAAAAACTAGTCATCCAGCACAGTTTGGGAGGAGTTTTACTTCCATGGGCACACATTTAGATAGAGATACTGATTCCACAACTGGGAGTCAGAATATCTGATTCTAGTTACTAGTTGCCAAGTGACTCCAGTGTCTCTCCTTTCTTGACTCAAAAGAAACATTCACGCAAATCTAATTCCTGTCTTATTTCTAGGGGTTGTTCTGAGTTTGAATTGTAATGCTGGAGAAACTGAGGCAAGATAGAGATTAGAGAGTTTTTAATATTTTATTAATTGGAGAGTTTAATTGACTGGACAGGACTTTTGTCTCAAAGTATCCAGAGACGAATGGGGGAATGACAAACCCTTTTATAGCTTTCAAACAAAGAAAAGAACAAGAGTGGGAAAAGTTCTTACAGAACTGTTTGGTTCTGTCAGGATGGGGAAAGCAATAAAAGCCTTACTGAAAACCAGAGTCAGCATGTGAGTAAGGATGTCAATTGAAGTATCTGGGTGATCTTATCTCTTAGAGGGACAATCTCAAAAATTCTTTGAAGGCAGAGGGAGCTAGGAGCCAGGATGTCTGGTCTGCTCCTCATCTCCCACTGACAATTTATAACCTTAGAGCAAATGGTCCTCAGTCTTAATGAACCAGGTGGGGTTTTACGACTTAAGGGACTCAGACAGTTAAGGAAACTGAGATAGAACAATTCAGGGAAACTCAGTCAGGACAATAAGGGAAACTAGTGCAGGGAAACTGAGGTAGAACAGGAGACTGTGGCATAACAGAATGATAATAAATAATAATAAAATTTACTCCTGTGAAGGACCTTGGTTATGTAATAACCAGTCAATTCAATATATGTTGATGAAGTGGCCGGGCCTTACACTAGACACTGAAAACTTTATTTATTTATTTATTTTCCACATGAAAAGAAACCGAGGTCTGGAGAGGTACCAAAGAGCATGGGCTTGTAAATTTAAAGCTGAAATGAACTTGAGGGGTCATCTAATCCAAACCAGAAAGAAAGAAGGGAACAGAAGCTCACAAGTTATATTGCTTGCTTAAATCCACACAGAGAGCGATCAAGCAGCACAATCTGGATTCTAATCCATGTTCCTTTACTCTCTCCACTGAAGGCCACACTGGCTAGAGTCAAAATTAGAACCCTACTCTCTTTCCTTCCTATGACAAGGAAAAACAATCCATGAAGAAACAATGAGTACTTGTTTGAAGAAAAAAAATTACTCCTCATAATGAAGGTTTGCTGCCTATAATCTGTATTCCACACCCCAGACAGGGTCAGACTAGTGCTATTCTTATAATTCTGCTGCCCGCATGCACCACAGCCAAGGCCAGAGCAGAGGGCTCATAGTCCCCCTTCAAACCACATGCCCAGCATTATCTAAGTCACCTAGACAACTCTATCAGCTGGCAACTTTGCTTGCTTAGGACCTATCACCTCATTGGCAAATTCCTCCAAGGCCTTCAGCCCAGCAATTCTGGGAGATGAGAAAGAGAAATTTTCCTTAATTTAATTCACCAACAATTTTTTATTATGTACCTACTAAGTTCAAGGCCCAGTGCCAAGTTCTGGGGTTAGAGAGGGAAAATGATAGATAGTTCCCGTGCCCAACCATCAAGCATATTTTTCATATAATGTACCAAGTACTCTGCTAGGCACCGGAACTACAGAGATTTAAAATGTGTGAAGAGCTTACATTCTAGCGGAAGTCTGGAGAGTACAAGAGGACAAGCGCTCGAGGCAAAGAAAGGTGGGACCCAACAGGCCCTTTCTCAGGCAGAATACAAGATAGTTTGTAATACTGATCAAGAAGAGCTCCAAAAAACGTTAGGAAAACGCCAGAGAAAGGGCATTATCAGAAGGGAGGAGGGAAGCCGGGGAAGGCTACTCGGAGGAGCAAGCCCCTGGACCGAGCCTGAGAGGAGTGAAAGGCATCTGATGCTGGGAGGATGACCCAGGCCTCGGTTGGAAACTTGTTTCTTGATTCCCAACGCCTAATTAAGAGATCAAAACTGCCACCGAATGGGCAGGGGACAGTGCCAGGCACACAGTAGGCGCTTAATTAGCACTTAGTGAACTGCGCTGGATCCCCGTGGACGCCTCCAGGTCTGCTTTCTGGGCCCCTGGGCCGTGCTCCCGAGGACCTAACTGGAAGGGGTCGGGGCCAGCAGCTTTCCCACATGGCCGGGAGGTGGCCCAGGCACAAAGGAGGCAGGGGCAACGGCGGCAGCGGCGGCAAGGTTGGAAGCAGAGCGTGTCAGGAAGCTACCTCCAACTTCCTTCCACGGACCGGGACGTGTCAGCCTCTCCCTCCTCTTCTGCCCTCGGGGCCCACGGGTACCACCCAGCGCTCCCTGCGGCGTTCATCTGGGTCCGCCGACGTTCTGGGCACCGCGTGTGCAGGTGAGAAAGCTGCTCCAGGCCACGGCCCATCACCCCAGCATCTCCCCTTCCCCAGGGTACAAGCGCGTCCCCGTTTCCTAAAGTGCTCGGGTGTATGCGTGCGGCGGGAGTCCCCGGTGCCCACGTTCCCCATGCCCTCTCTCCGCGATGCTTCCCCCCCTCCCCCCCCATCGCGCGCTGTCTGCCGGGGCCGAGCTCGAGCTCGCTGGCTCGCTCACCTGCAGCTCCCGCGGGGCTGGCCCCGGCTCCTCGGCGCTCCGCGGCACCGGCTGGGCCCTCCAGGACCGCGGGGATGACAAGCGACGGCGGCGGCAGCTCTGCGCTCTAGGACCGGTTGCAAGCCCCAGCGATACCCACTTCCCCGCCCCCGGTCCCCCTCCTGTCTCCCGCCACCGCGCGCATGCCCGACTATATACCCCGCACGTCAGCAGCTAGGGGCCACCCACCGCGGAGCCCCGGCCCGGCCCCGCCCCTCCGCCCGGCCCCGCCCCGTGCCCGGAGCCCCGGAGCCGCGGGATGCTGGCAGAGTGCGCGCTCCCGGGCTCGGGGGTCCTTCTGTCGGAGTGGGGCACCGGCGATTCAGAGCTTGGGCGGGGCGCTGCCCGAGAAAAGCGTGACCCGTCCCTGCCGTCCCCGTCTTCCCGCGGACAGGGACTGCTCTGGAGTGACAAGCGTTCGAGGCAAAGAAAGGGTTAAACGTGGGTGAGCTCCGCTGCCTCGCGATCCGGTAGAGCGGGGACCAAACACTCTAACCCAAGGTGTCTTAGGCTAGGCCCCTCCGGCTCACTTCCCCATCCCATCAGGATGCAAGTGTCGTCATGGTTACTCCCAAATCACGGGATGCTCTTTTCTCCAGAGCGCTAACCCAAGCCTGCCTGCTTTCAGGATCCATGCCAGTCGGTAGGGTACAACCCAGCTCTATTTGGGGGGGAAAAGCCTACTCACATTTCTGTGCCTCCCCTCCCTAAGGCTTCTTTCTGCCCCAGGGATGTTGGATTCACGGGTTCAGGCCTGAGTGGCTCTTTGCCCCAGGAAGTTTCTTTGTACCTCAAGGTATTTTTAAAAAAACATTTTTATTTCATTGAATATTTCCGAATTAATGTAAACTAATTTAACAATATTTTTAAAGATTTTGAATTCCAAATTCTCTGCCTTCCTCTCCATCTTCTCTCCTTGAGAAGGAAAGCAATTTGATTTAAGATTGTACATGAGGTGATGCAAAACATTTCATATTAACCAGGTTGCAAAAGAAAACACAAAATAAAACAGCCAAGTTAAAAAAAAATACTTCAATCTGTACCCAGAGTTCACAAATTCTCTCTGGGAAGTATCCCACATATCAGTATCTCAATTTTTCCACATCATCTCCAGCATGTCATTTTCCTTTTCTGATATTTTAACCAACCTGATACGTGTGAGGTCAGAGTTAATATTTCTCTAATCAGTAATGATTTAGAGCATTTTTTTCATGTGACTATTGGTAATTTTCTTTTGCTAAAGGCTGCTTTATCTTTTGATTATATCAACTGGAGAATAGCTTTTATTTTTTTATCATTTTGGCTCAGCTCCTTATACATTTGAGAAATGGGGCCTTTATCAGGCAAACTTAATGCAAATTTTTTTCAAATTCCTGTTTTTCTTCTAATTTTGTGTCTCAGGGTATTTAAAAATAAGGGGCCTGGAAAACATCTAAAAAATGTAAGAGGCCCCCTTGGCTTCTGAAGCTTACTCCATTGACCCAGTTTTTTCCTCATTTTGATTAAAAAATACTTGTGTTCATTTAGTGAAAGACAGCTTGCTCTGTGTCCCATTGACACAGCTTTCTCTCCTCTCCTAATCCCCAATATGGAAGAAGGGAAAAGCCTAAAATTATCAGACGCAAAATCAGAAGCGAGAGGAAATCAGTGTATAAGTCTAACCTAGAATTGATGGGAGGAGGCAATTCAAGGAGGCTTCATCCTTGCTAGAATGGGACTGAGAGCCTTCCCAGGTTTATCAAGACAGACTTAGCCTCCTTTCTTTCTTAAGTGCAATCAACAACTAAACTTGTTTCTATATAACCTACTTGCCTGCACCTTCTGGAGGCTGGGTTTCTGTATTTCCCTATTTCACATCTCCTCCACCTCTACCCCCACCCCCAGAAGAGATAAGGTAGCTTATATTATGCTCAGCAATCTAAAATTATTCAAGTCTGGAAAGAAAAGGGCAAAGAGGTGATGCCTCTGTTATTTGCTCTTGAGATAGGCAGACCTTTGTTTTTTCAGAGTTCCAGCCTTCCTCACACCCTGTAATTAAGGTGTGCCAAGGATGAGGAAGATTATATTCCTTCTGTTTCTAAGTAATTTCAAAGTAACATGGTCACCCAATTAAATTCCCCTTTGGGGCACCTTTCTTTCATCTTTATAATAGCTCTTTATAGCTGACTCCTTTTGTCTTTGGAATGCAGAGTAGTTTGCTTGATGTTTAGTTTCTCAGTATCTTGGGAAAAGTGAGTACAATAATAACTGATACATTTATGGAACACTTTAAAGTTTAAGAATTACAGGGATTCATGTCTCTACCTAAAGAAGGGAAATTGAAGCAGAACAGTAGAGTTTCACAGCCTATGTCAGGGTCAGGAATAAGATCCAGGGTCTTTGAATCAACACAGTGTCTTAGCCAGTGAGACATCCATATAAAAATCAAAGAATGGTGCATGATGGGGGAGTGAAGAGAGGAGGGAGAGAGACTGACAAAGGGAAGAGAGAGGAAGTCTCTCAGTACAGGAAAAAGTAGAATGGTCAAGTGGATAGAGCTGGACAAGATGCCGTCCTAATGTTCGAGACCTCCCTACGGGCTGCCTTATGTGAGCCTAGCCAAGTAGGTTACTTACCTTCTCAGTGTCCTAGACAATGAAGACTATGCTGAATTGGAATAAGTTTAGGAAGTTTGTTTACTGGAAGCTACCCACATAAAGGCCAGGACTAGAAGCAGAGTGCTAAAGGAAGTGAAGAGGAAGATGCTTTAAACCCATCTACAATACAGATCCTTCAAAGCTGTTAGGAACATGATAGATCTAGAAGACTTACTTCAAGACAGTATTCATCTCTGTTCTTTAAAATTAAAATGCAAGAGTGGCCAACATGGTAACCTCATATGTAGCAGTAAAAAACACTTGCCAAATTGATTGCTCAAACTATAGAACGGACGAGGCAGGGCATGGCCCCATGATTTCTGCATGGGCCTATCACTGTTCACTGTTTGCTCCTTTGTTGTTTGCAAGCTGACCCAGGTTATAATTGCCAAAGTCCACCTGGGCAGTGTACTACTAGCCAATAAAAGCAGATAAGCTCCTATCAGTAACCCATTAGAGGAATACAGTTACTCATTAACAAGTCTCAGAAACACAGAACTGGAGAGTGGGAAGGGGAATTCAGCAGCCATTGAAGCCAATCCTTCCCTGAAAGGGATCTGCACTATCAACCCAACTTCTGCAAGGGGAGAGAGGCAGCCTATTGTACTTTTGGCCAGGATCTCCAATATGTAAACTAATTCTTTGTATCTACAGCTCTTAACCTTATATGTGGATTTGATCATGCTCCCATTAAACAGTGCCTGCCTTACCTACCTCCCATGAGTATAATCCCAGCTCTGGGGACCAGTTTCTACTGTCATGCTCCCAAAGTTCAGATTTATGTAATATCCTGACTGAAGTTTGAATTATGAGTTGCTGTTTCCTTCAGGTCCCACAGTCTTTCAAGTTAGCCCAACAGAGCCCAAGAGCCAGTGAAAAAGGGTTCTTCAGGAAATTGAGGAGAGTAACATAGCTTTGGAAAAAAGAAGAGAGAAATTGGTCTTGATGGGATTAGGGATCCCATTCCTCTTCTAGGGATAGGTCGCATTGCCCTTTTGCTCCTCTTCAGTTGTCTAAGGAGGCAGAAAGCTTTTCTGGTGAATGTCCTTCCTCAAAGCTGACCTGGCCATAGCAGGAATTTCTATCACCAAAGCTACTAAAATGAATAGAAAGGAATTTTCTGGGAAAGGAAGCTATTTCTCCTCCATTCCAGTTATGCTTCAGTGTCACGTCATGTAAAACTGGTTTGAGAAGATTTAGAAGATATGAATGTGGAATCATTTATTTTTCCAACACAGCTTTCACAACCAGAATAAGGCTGGAAGGGAGCTCAGTCACTATCTGGTATCTCACTGGGATGTGGCAGTTATGCTGAGCTTTCAAAGACTGTGCCACAAGGTAAAAGCTTTTCCAAGCTGGAAAGGTTTTGGTAGAGTTGTTCAGAGGACTAACCTGTGGAAGGAATTCCTTGGCTACGGCAACCACATACTACTTCCATTTCTCCTTTTATCTGTCAACCTTCTAAATGCTTTCTTCCTTTCCCTTTTTTCTTCATACCCCATCTATGTCAGAGGCATCCAGGAGAATTATTTATTTCCTCAAGTGGTTTAGTTAGATTAAAAGAAATTGCTGATTCACAATCTATATATTTAGGAAAATTAAATAGTCATTAAGGGAAGTGAATTAAAGGAAGAGAATTTTGAAAATATTTTTCTATTTCTCTCATTTCCAAAGAGCTTTTTTAGAGAACTTATTTAATCCTTATGACTGCTCTTCCCCTTCTTCTCTCCAGTTAATGTTTATTTTGAAGAGGGAAAAATTAAGGGGAACAGTAATGGTCAAAGCCAGAGTAGATGAAGGATGTGGCTATTGTTAGAAATTAGATCTTCTGCCACCACACTCCATAATCCAAAATCAGTTTTCAGTCAACAGCAATATTTAAGTTTTCTAATGTAAAAACCTTAAGTATTTGCACTTCAAAAAAGTGAACCCCATATCCAGTGTGACTGAGGGTTATCAACCAAGAGTGATACTATGGTTTTTCTTAGAATTCCTTCTTTATGATATTGCTTTAACAAGGATTTTTATTTTGTTTTGTTTTGGGTTTGTTTTTCTTTGGCAAGACAATTGGGGTTGTGACTTGCACAGGGTCACACAGCTAATAAGTATTAAGTGTCTGAAGCCAATTTTGAACTCCGGTCTTCCTGATTCTAGGGCTGGTGTTCTAGTCACTGCAACATCTAACTGCCTCTCAAATTTATTTAAAAAATGAGGATTTTAAAGGAATATGAAGTTTTAGTATTCTGTAATGAAGTATGGTATGAGCTACATGGTCTACACTTCTCTTGAAAGATGTTTAAGGCATGAAAAGTGCTTAGAGACCCATAGATGACAAAGTAAAGATAACCAAATAGTTGGAGTTTTTTGTTTGTTTGTTTGTTTGTTTTGTTTTTTTATCTTTTCCTGTAAGTGGCTCTTATCAAGAACAATAGAAACAATTTTTTAATGAGAGAAGTGATAAAAAATACTCCTTTGTTTTCCCAGTGAAGTCACATGAAAATGCATTACTTGGCTTGGAGGATATCTGGCACTTAGTGCTTAAGACTCACCCTGATAAGCAGAGCTATCTGTGAATGAGTTTAACAAATGTTTGAGTTGTCCAAAGGAAAAGAATTATGTGAATCCAAAAATGGAAAAAAGCTTCATAATTGCACTGAAATTCCCCCCCCCATCACATTTAGAAACATATATAGATAGACAGAACCATAGATGTGTGTGAAATGGTAGTTGTCTTTTGTTTTTGAAAACATCACAAGGTGATGTCATGACTCATTGTGAATTGGATTTAAGTGAGCAAGAGTTGCACAAAGTCATCAGCCTTCTACAGTCATTGCAGTTCAAAGGCAAGACAAAGACCAGGACTACTAGTTGACGACCCAGGATACAGTGGGTGATCTTGTCAATGTATGAACAATCACTAAGCGCTTTGTAGTTGCTGCTTCATGGCCACTGGAACAAACTGTTCTCATCTTGCCTATTTGGTCAGGGGAAATCTTCCCATGCTTGAGCTAGATACTCCCTAATTCACCCATAGGTTTCCCTCAACCTGATTTAGCCAATCTGCTAAGATGGTTTACCTGGTTGTGGCCATGTCACAGGCTACAGCTTCTTGGAGTTACAGATGAGAGCTGAGTGTATTTGAAAATACTCAGCAAGCTCTCACATCAAAGATACTAGTCATCTTCCTTGAACAGCCCATATACCTTAGATTCTGAAATAGTGGTGAAAAGAGAGAAGACAAGGGAAGAGGCAAGTAGCAGCTGAAAGCTTGGTTTCTCTAGGAGAAATAGCATGGAAGTGGAAAGGATTTGGAATTGAAAGCCCAGGTTCTGCCTTTTGCTAATAATTTTGTGATTGTCAGGTTCCTCATCTATAAAATGACCTCTCAGGTCTCTTCCAGCTCTAAATATAAAAACCAATGAAAGAAGCCTCTGTTTTTCAAAGAGCTTTGGCAAGAAGTTAAATGCTGATGTACAAGGAGACACATTACAAGACGGGGAAAGACCCAGAAAAAAGCAAGGAAAAGCTTGCTGAAGTTATAAAGCTTCAGGAACCTCCCGTAGCAGCCTCTGGAGACTGGCCACATAAGTTGGCAAAGAATAATAGAGAACTGAGTGTTTTAGTTCCAAATAGTAAGGAGGGGGAAGAGAATTTTCCAGTAACCTGCAGAAAGTACACTCTGTCTCTGGCATTACCAAGTAAAAGCCACATATGCACAAAATAGAGCACAGTGTGCTTACTAGAGTTGGTGAAACATTTGGAAGGATGCCTCTAATCCAGGTTATCAGGGAGAAAGGAAGTGTTCCTTTTAAAAAAAAAAAAGTACTTGAGAGAAAACACGAATATATAATCAATAAAATGTATTTTTTTTAAATAAGAAAAAATAATTTTACTCATGAACAATATTCTGAGAAGAAAGGATCTGAAGCAATGAAGGGGAATTCTTAACCTTCCTTAAGGGTGAGAAAACAGGAGAATAAAGCAAAGGTAGACCTCCTCTAAATTTTGGGAGCTTTGTGACAAGTACCACCAAGCCTCTCTCCTTAGAGGGGAAGAAAAGTTCGTTCCCAGGAATGTTGATGGTGATCCGCTAGGGCTTCCATGAGAAAGGCCATTTGATGGTGGTCAGAAGAGATGGCTGAGCAGTGGGGGCTGCCATAGAAAGGGCCCAGAGTACTATGCCCACCCCACCAGGTGTTGGTCTGAGAACATTATCTTGAGATTTGTTAAATCTAATGGCCACTAGTCACTTCCAGTGATTCATATGGGGAAATGATTGCAATAAGTGGAACCAAGAAGACAGGGATGATGAAATCTTGGGGGAAGACTCACTGCTATGAGTACAGGAAATATTTTCACAATGTTGCTGTTTTGGAGGTAGGGACTTGACAACAGAAAGGTTAATTTGGGAAGGTGATATTTGCATATAGGACCTGGACTTCTAACCATAACTGAAAACAGAGAATTGATGGATTTTTGGCCAGTACTGAATGGCAGCATGATGTAGGGGAAAGTGAGGCTGATTTGGGAGTCAGACCTAAGTCTGAATTCCAACTTTCCATTTACTGGTTATATGACCACGGACTTCTCAATTTTCTTCATTTTCCTCATTTGGAAAATGAGAATAATAATGGTATTTACTATCTACAGAATTGTGAGAAAAACACTTTTAAAACTTCAAAACTACACAAATATGTCCTTAAAAGCAGGATAAAAAAATTGACCTGGAGAATCATAAACTGCTATAATCTAAACATGGAGAACAAGCGAAAAAACTGCTCAACCTCTTGCCAGAATTGTATGAAGAGAGAAAAGCAGGTACAACATAGAAAGAGTATCAGTGGAGAGAAACAGTAAGACCATAATTTAAAATGACATGGCTCCAGGTATCTATAAAAATTTCACAAAATATAGATGATAAACAAAATGAACTATAGATATTATCATAAAGTAAATATGCCATTATCACTTAATAATGAAACTTGATGAGATGTGATTCATGACTAGAATATGGTTACTGAATTATTTATTTTAGCTCATTAATTGTAAAAATGTGATCCTCAAGACTCAGGGGGTCTGTATGATCAAAACTGTATTTTCATAATATTAGGATGATTCAATTTCTAACACAGTAAATATTGCTAGATATAATTTCCATAAACAAAAGCTTTTTGGGGTATCTTCAATAGTTTATAATAATATAAAGGGTCAGAAAATTTGAGAACTATTGCCTTAGATATTAAAAATGTCTTATGGTGAAGGAGAAGGAATATATTGGAAATGCTGGTGATATAAACAAAGGATGACAACAATATATATTTCAAAAATGGGAAAAATCTTATTACTTGGGAAAAATTCATAAACCTGCATAGAGAACATTTAGGTGAGGATAAACAGGAACAGAAAAGTGACCAATGAATTAATTCCCTAAATATCAAAAGGTCACATCATTAAAAAAAAGACTTGGAGAAGAATAGAAGGAAGTACCTTTTATAATTATGGTGGGGAAAAATTCTTTACTAAATAAGAGGGCTGATCAGAGACAATAAAATGGACAACTTTGATGTTTGAATAAAATTGAAAGCTTTTATATAATATCCACACAACCAAAATTAGAAGAGAATCAGGTGAGAAAATATTTTGTGCCGATTATATTTGATAAACGTCTGTCTAGTAGTATTTAATATGTATAGGGAATCATTCCCGAATAGGTGAGTCATCAAAGAATATGGATAAGCAGTTTTGAGAAAAGGAAATTCAAGATATTATCATGTAAAATAATACTCCAAATTATTTTTTAAAGTACAAATTAAAACAAGACTGGTTTCACTTTACACTCATCAGGTTGGCAAAAACGCCAAAGGATAAAAAATACTTCAAGGATCGAGGAAAGAAGGGCACACTATTGTACAAATGGAGGAGCAGTAAATTGATTCACTCATTCTGGATGGCAATTTGGAAATATGTCCAAAAAATCCTATAAATTATACATGCCTTTTGCCTCAGTGGCAGTACTAGTAGACATACTACAAGAAAGTAGAGAGAGGCACATACAAAAATATTTATAAACAGCATTTTTGTAGTTGCAAAGAAATGAAAGAAAGGTGAGTCCCCATAGACTGGAAAACAAATTGTGGTTATATGAACTCAATAAAATATTATTATGATATTAAGAAATTATAAATATGATCAATTCAGAGTAACTTGAGAAGATCCATGAACTGATATAGAGAAAACAATGGCATCAGGAGTTATAATTAACAACATGACTACAGTAATGTAAAAGAAAATAGTACTTGAATCAATTATCAATAATACAGAATTTGAATCAGTGGAGTGAATAATACTTTTTTGAGTAATAATGCATAAGTAATTATGCAGCTTTTATTTTAACATTTTCATTAAGGGGAAGCCTACTTACTACTTCTTACTACTTATGTCCTTAATGAGGAATTAATCCCTTAACAAAGTTACATACAAATCTTTCTGTCTTTGTTTCTGTCTCTGTGTCTCAGTTTGTCTCTGTCTCTCTTTGTCTCTCTTTCTGTCTTTGTGTCTATCTCACTCTCTCTCCCTGTGACATATATAGTTCTTCAGATTTATAATAATGTTTTATATTTTAGATCTCCCTAAATGGGGAACCATTTTAAATCTAAAGCATTTTGTCTTGTTTTCTTGGATATACCCAATCCATTTAACTCACAAGACCTATGGAGACAAGATCTGGATATAACCTTCCATATCCAAGTCCTTCCCTTGTTGCTCTCTGGAGTCTGCTTCTCCTGGGTTTTGGAATTCTGTCACTGGGTCCATAAGGTTGGGCTTATGTTTTCCTCTACTTTACCCTTTTCTCTATCTGCTTCCATCTTGGGTTTTCCTTCTATTGCTGCTGCAGGTGGGCTGCCTCTCCAGGAATCAAGTTCTTATCACTCTGAAAATACTTTCTTTCTATCCTGAAGTGGTACATGATGTATTAAAGAACTACACTTGGACTTAGAAGACTTGGCTTCAAATTCTGCTCATATTAGCTGTGTGGCCTTTCACAACTCAATTTCTTTTGATCTCCATTTTCCTATCTACTTACTGAAGGGGTTGGACCCAATGGCCTCTAAGATACTGCCCAGTTTTCTTCGACTACCTTATCTAGTCTTTCTTAGGCTAAGGCCAAGGGTAATCCAAAGGTTTGTGAATTTTTTGGTTGGCATTTATTCTTTTTTTATATATATTTCTGTGCTCTCTTGCATTTTTTTTATAATCATAACATTTTTTGACAGTACATATGCATAGGTAATTTTTTTTTACATTATCCCTTGTACTTCCTTCTGTTCCAAATTTTTCCCCTCCTTCCCTCCATCCCCTCCCCTAGATGGCAGGCATTCCCATACATATTAAATATCTGATAGTATATCCTAGGTACAATATATATGTGCAGAACCGAATTTTGTTGTTGTTGTTGTTGTTGTTGCAAAGGAAGAATTGTATTTGGAAGGTAAAAATAATCTGGGAAGAAAAAAAAAAAAGCTCACAGTTTACACTCATTTCCCAGTGTTCCTTTTCTGGATGTAGCTGATTCTGTCCATCATTGATCAATTGGAATTGAATTAGCTTTTGTCTATGTTGAAGATATCCACTTCCATCAGAATACATCCTCATACAGTATTATTGTTGAAGTGTATAATGATCTCCTAGTTCTGCTCGTTTCACTCAGCATCAGTTGATGTTAAGTCTCTTCAAGCCCCTCTGTATTCCTCCTGTTGGTCATTTCTTACAGAACAATAATATTCCATAACCTTCATATACCATAATTTATCCAACCATTCTCCAATTGATGGACATCCATTCATTTTCCAGTTTCTAGCCACTACAAAAAGGGCTACCATAAACATTTTGGCACATACAGGTCCCTTTCCCTTCTTTAGTATTTCCTTGGGATATAAGCCCAGTAGTAGCACTGCTGGGTCAAAGGGTATGCACATTTTGATAACTTTTTGGGCATAATTCCAGATTGCTCTCCAGAATGGTTGGATTTTTTCACAACTCCACCAACAATGCATCAGTGTCCCAGTTTTCCCACATCTCCTCCAACATTCATCATTATTTTTTCCTGTCATCTTAGCCAATCTGACAGGTGTGTAATGATATCTCAGAGTTGTCTTAATTTGCATTTCTCTGATCAGTAGTGATTTGGAACACTCATATGAGTAGAAATAGTTTTAATTTCATCATCTGAAAATTGTCTGTTCATCCTTCGACCATTGATCAATTGGAGAATGGCTTGATTTCTTATAAATTAAAGTCAATTCTCTGTATATTTTGGAGATGAGGCCTTTATCAGAACCTTTAACTGTAAAAATGTTTTCCCAATTCATTACTTCCCTTCTAATCTTGTTTGCATTAGTTTTGTTTGTGCAGAAACTTTTTAATTTGGTGTAATAAAAATTTTCTATTTTGTGATCAATAATGATCTCTAGTTCTCCTTTGGACACAAACTCCTTCCTCCTCCACAAGTCTGAGAGGTAAACCATCCCATGTTCCTCTAATTTATTTATGATTTCGTTCTTTATACCTAAATCTTGGACCCATTTTGATCTTATCTTAGTATGTGGTGTTAAATGTGAGTCCATGCCTAGTTTCTGCCATAATAATACTATCTTTATAGCACTTGATGGTGAAGCTTCTTGCTTTTAAAAGAGATGACAGATAATAAGTGAGGAATGACACATGCAATTCTTAGATAGCCAATGGATTGATTTTGCTTGATTATACTTATTAAAAGAGGTTTGAGAGGAGAGGGACTTTGAAAAGTATCTAGATGGTGCAGTGGATAGCATAATGAGCTCACTCAGGAAGACTTGCTGTATGACCTTGGGTAACTCACTTTACCCCGTTCGCCTCAGTTTCCTCATCTATATAATGAACTGGAGAAAGAAATTGCAAATCACTTCAGTTTCTTGGGTAAGAAAATCCCCAAAAGGGTCATGAGGAAGTGGATAGAACTAAAAAATGACTAAACAACATTGTCCCTGGAAAGTAAGTCATGTAAAAACAAAAGAAATAAAAGTGTCTATTATGCATTTATCATAAACATTTACATAATTATAAATTTACTAATTAAAAAAAGAAACAAGAGATTTGTGGTAGTATACTATAGCTAATTCAACCCAAGCAAGTGTTTAATTACAGTTCTGAAAATAGATCAGGAACAGGAAAGGAATAATGGCACCAAATCAATGTGCCTACCAATTTGGGGTAAAGTGAGATTTGATTCCAACTATCTAGACTTCTGATGAAGTTCTCTAAAACAATTCTTGCTTTACCTTAGTTATTTTTTCATTCTTACAAAGGTGGAAGAAGGAATAAGGGGAACTGTTATTCTGGATCTCATATTGACCCAATGAGGGTGATGTGGTTATGTAAAGCCAAAATGATGAGAAACAATGGATAAAAGATAGTAAGGCACCATGTGACATTGACATGCATACTATAAATTGCAAAGTTTTGAAGAGTTTAGAAAAAAGGATAGCTAATTCTATAGAAGAGGTTTGTTCTGATAAAAAGTAGATCCTCAAAAACAATATACCCAGTGATTATAAGAATGTAAACAAGAAAGCCCCCAAAAGAATTCCCAAATGTGTAATTTCAATTACAAATCTTATTACCTCTTTAGAAAAGAGATAAGACAATTCTTTGCCCTCTTTTTTTCTTCGGAGAGATCAGGGGCAGAGGGGAAGGAAGAATTACAGGTAGAGAACATAAAACACTCTGAGTCACGGTTCTACATCTATTGATTAATGCCTATTTTTCTTTGTTATGAGGGAAGGTTGGAGGTGGGAAGTGAGGAAGATATGCTATTGGAAATGGTATATCCAGAAACTAGTATGTAAAAAACAGGTTGTTGTTCAGCCATTCAATTGTGTCCAACTTTCCATGACCCCATTCGGAGTTTTCTTGGCAAAAACAGGCAAGTGCTTTGCCATTTCCTTTTCCAACTCATTTTACAGATGAAGAAGAAGCAATCTGGATGGAGTGACTTGCTCAGGGTCACACAGTAAGTGTCTGAAGTCATATTTGAACTCAAGTATTCTTGAGTCCAGGCCCCAGTATTGTATCTACTGTGACACCTTGCTGTCCTGCACGATGTAAACAATAACATTAATAAAATATTTAAAAATAGAAGTAGTATTAATTGAACCTGAGGTTTCACTGTTCCAGGAAAACTTCCTCAACTAATACTATTTTGCAACTTATTTGTCTTTGAGAATTGCCTAAGACAGTGAGAACCTGTCACTTTGTGCCTGAAGTAGAACTTGAACACAGATCATCCTGGCTTCAAGATCAGCTCTTTATTCACTACTCCAGGTTACTGCTTTTAAAACAAGAATTTAAAAATGATCATCTAAGAAATCACACACACACACACACACACACACACACACACCCCTATACATATGAAGTAATGGTAAACCCTCTGAAGAGACTAAGGTGCCTACATGATGCCAGTGAGTAATACAAAATGAGGCACCTAGAGAATTCAGTCTGGAAGACTGAAAGACCAGGGTTCAAATGTGACCTCAGATACTTCCTGTGTGATCCTTCTGTTTACCTTAATCCATGGGAAAAGGAAAAGGTGAGCCAGGAAAGCCCCAGAGACAGCCCCAGAGTCCTGTGGTCCACAGGGCCACAGAGTCAGAAGTACCTGACCACCAGCTGATGAACCCAAGAGTGGTGTGACTCTCTAAGAAAGGCATGGAGAGTGCGAAAACCCTGACTGAGCTGACCTGGATACTGAGCACCACGGACAAAAGGCTTTTGGAGCACCGTCTCAAGTTTCTCACATCTTTCTTCTCCCTTCTCAGTTGGCCAGGGTCATAACTTCACATTCTTCAGGCCTTCATCCTCCCTTAGGAATTAACTGATCAGATGCCAGTCTCTCTCCTCTCCAGCCCATCCTAAGGCACACAAGTCGAGGCTATCCTCTTTGATCAAAAACCTCTATTGGTCCACTACCATCAATAGTAGTTAGACAATCAATGCCTTCCTAGTCCAGCATTCATGGACTTCCTTTATTCCTTCCTTCTGTGCTTATTTCCAATGACTTTGATCCACTTAAGTTATAAGCCTCACCAACTTGGGCTCCTAATGGTTCTCCAATAGTTTTTATCTCCCACCCCTGCTCGTGGATGAGCCTAGAATGCACTTTCCTTTCTCCCTCCACTTGTTAAAACCCTTTCATTTCTTCAGTGCACAGTGCACATATAGTCTCTATGAAGTCTTTATTGATGCCTAGAGTTGAAAGGATTAAATTTGCTTCCCAAATTTCCTCGGTCTCTTTTCTCTGCCTCAATATATTTTGCTTTTTAAGCATATGCTTTTTCTCTCAGTAGGCCATAACAGAGAGCCCAGTGGGTAGGACTGAACCAATTTTTCACTCTATTCCAGAACACAGGAAGATGTCCATAGTAGACAACAGATGTTTTTAAATTTTGATTGAGAGCATGAATAAGATCAGAAAAAGAACTGAATCTTACTTAAATCAAATAGTATAATGATTAATAGAATGAAAGCAGGACTATTCAGTTCTCTTTTTGTTTCTATTTATTTTACAAAGGAGAATTACTTTTGGACTGAAGGAAAGAAAAACAGTAGACAGAGTTGAAACAAAATAAACAACAAGGTAAGAAAATATCTAGATGTCTTTAATAAATTCAAGTCATAAGTATATGTGCTTACTGAGCCACTATCAGTGAACTTTGAAAAATCATGGAAATAAAGTCAACATTTATATAGTGCCTACTCTGTGCCAGGTACTGGGCTAAGCATTTTATAATTATTCTCTCATTTGAGAATCACAAACACTATAAGACCTTCCATTTTATATCCTATTTTACAGATGAGGAAACTGAGGTGAAAAGAGTTAAGTGAACTGCTCAGGATCACATAGCTAGTAAGTGTCTGAAGCCAGATTTAAACTCAGATCTTTCTAACAAGCCTGGCATTCTACTCACTGTTACCACTCAGATGCCTCTTAACTGAATTCAAATCTTCCTGACTCCAAGCCCAAAGCTCTTACCCACTGTGCCACTTAATTGTTTAGATATAATGTACACACACACACACACACATTCACACACTCTCTTGAAATCCAATTCCATATTACTAACTAAACATTTCAAAATTGATACATCAATCATTTCAAATTTAGTGTACAAAACAGAACTTGTTTACCCTCCCTAACCCCACCTTCAATCCAAACTTTCCTATTTCCTCCAGATTTCACCATATGATCAACAAAATTTATAAGTTTAGTCATTCTCTCTACCATTCTCTTCATATAACCAATAAGTCGTAGAATTTTATTGATTATACCTTAAGATAATCTCTTATATTTCTTCCCTTCTCTCTCCACTCATATGGACATCAAAATGGGCCTAACTCCCTCATTTTGAATGTTATTTAATAATAATAAACATTAATGATGGATACACAACTAGGCAGATACCCTAAGGAAGTCAAAGGCAAAGGGAACAGTAGTAGCACATATAAAAATACATACAGAGGTATTTATCAATAAAACTATATTTTTAAAATATTTCTATATAAACATATATACTGTTATGTTTATATACACACACATACACATACACTCACTTTTGTAGTAGCACAGAATTGGAAGTAAAATGGTTGCCCTTGGGGAAATGGCAAAACAAATTCTGGCTTTCCAATGTAATGGGATATTGTTATGCTGTTCAAAAGAGGTATTATGAAAAAAAATCAGAAAAACTTAGAAACTGTTCTGTGAGCTGATCAAAAAGAAAGCAGACAATTTTCACAATGTCAACTCTTAATGAGGTAAAGGGTAACAAAACTGAAAAATAAAGAATATTCTGATCATTGCAGTGGCCAGTGATTTCCAAGAACTTTGAAACATAGTAAAGTCTAAGAGCAAAATGGGGCATACATTTCCAGACATAGTCATCGTGATGACTTATTTTTTCACAGAGGTCCTCATTTGTTACAATGGAGATGGGGTGGGGATGTAACACTGATATAAAAGAAAGTATCAATGAAACATTTTTTAAAATGTGTGGACAGAACACTTGGACTTACTAGGAATGCCACAGTCATTAGGATGTTTGGATGATTATGCTTTATTCTTTGTATAACAATATTAGGTCAAGCCATATTCACTTACTAGCTTTTGACCATGGAAAACAATTTCTAAACAAGCTTTTCACAGGAAATGGCCAAAATATGAGTGCTTCTAGGGCCATTTTTCTCCCGATTTATCTGCTCTCTTAAGAGAAAGCATGATGCAACTCATGTTGTTCTCAGTCAAAGCTAACCTTCTTCAGTATATAACTGCAAAAAGATCTTTGTTGGGGAACAAGCATAGCTAAATCGGGTGCTCTATGCTTTTGCTTGTACTTTTACAGGTAGGAGTGGGATTACCAGCCTGCGAGAGACAATAATTACTCACATTTACATGGTGCTTAACATTTATGAACCATTTTTTTGAAGTGCTTGTAATTATTAACTGTTAGGATTACTTAAACTGCATTTTATTTAGATACATATAGGTGAAATGACCTCAACAGGCAAAATTGTACCTCATTTGGCTGAACCTAAGTGAAACTCTTAAGGGGAAGCTGCACAGGAACATTGCTGGTCATGTCCAGCTCTTCTTAAAACTTTTTGATGTGCTCCCATTGCTTGTTAAATAACATTAACTTCTTTGCCCCAGATTTAAGGCTTTTCACAATTTAGACCCACCTTATTTTTCTTTTTTAATATATATATATTTGTTACATTTTGATTCCAAGCTGTTTCTCTCTTTCCCTCCCAACCCCACATAAGGCCAACTGACACATATACATGTGTGAAACCAGACATCATGTATTTCCATGTAGTAGTCTTTCACTGGAGATGGATAGCATCTTCTTTCTTGAGTCCTTTTGTAGTTGATCTGAACAGTCAAATAGCTCAGAATAGCTTGGTCATTTGAAGTTACTCCTTGAATAGTACTGCTGCTATAAAATGTTCTCTTGGGTCTACATGTTTCACTCTTCATTATTTCACATAGGTCTTTCTATGTTTGTCTAAACCAACCTGCTCATCATTTCTTACACAGTAATATTCCATTACAATCATTCTGGCATTCCCCAATTGATGGTCATCCCCTCAATTTCTTGTTCTTCGCCATCACAAAAAGAACTTCTATAAATATTTTAGAACATACAGATTATCCCCCCCACCCCCGATCACCTTGGGAAACAGACCTTATAGTGCCATTGCTGGGGCAAAAGGGTATGTGTATGTATATGTATATGTATATGTATGTATGTATATATACACACACACACACATATACATACATATGGGTGTATAATATATATATTATACACACACATAGTTTTATAACTTTGGGAGCATAATTCAAAATTGCTCTCCAAAATGGCTGGATCAGTTCACAACAGTATATTCAGTATATTAAATATCCCAATTTTTCCACATACCTTCTAGCATTTACCATTTTCTCCTATCAATTTGGCCAATCTGATAGGTGTAAGATATCTCAAAGTTGCTTTAATTTAAATTTTTCTAATCATTTAGAGCATTTTTTTCATGACTATATAACTTTGGTTTCTTAATCCCAAAATTGCCTGTTCATATCCTTTGTCTATCAATTGGGGAATGATTCAAATTCTTATTACTCTATATACTTGACAAAGTTGACAAAATTTTCTATATATCTGAGATATGAGGCCTTTATCTGAGAAATTGTCTAGAAAAAACTTTCTGTTTTCTTTCTAATCTTGGCTACACTGGTTTTATTTATACAAAACCATTTTAATTTAATGTAATCAAAATTATCCATTTTATTTCTTGTAATGCTATCTTTTGTTTATTCATAAATTCTTCTCCTATCTATAAATCTGATAAGCAATATGTTCCGTGTACTTCTAATTTACTTTATGATATCTCCCTTTATGTCCAAGTCATATATCTATTATCCTTGGTAAATGGTATAAGATATTGTTCTATACCCAGTTTCTGCCAGATTGCTTTCTAGATTTCCTATCAATTTTTACCAAATAGTAAATTCTTATCCCCAAAGCTTAAATCTTTTCATCAAATGCAATGTTACTATAGTAATTTACTACTGTGTATTATTTATCTGCACTATTACAGTGATTCTTCATTCTATTTCTTAGCCAGCACTAGATAGTTTTGATAATTTAGCTTTGCAATAAAGCATTCCTTTGCATTTTTCCATTAATTTTTTTTGTTCTTCCAAATGAATTTTATTATTTTTTTATAACTCAATAAAATAATTTTTGGTAATCTAATTGAGATGCCACTAAATAAGTAGATCAGAGAGAATTTTCATGCTGGCTTGGCTCACTCATTAGCAATGAATATTTCTCTTATTACTTAAATCTGACCTTATTTACATAAAATGTTTTATTGGTTTAACCATCTTTTTAGTTGAGCTAAGATTTTCCAAGTATACCATTATACTGTCTGCAAAAAGAGATAATTTTATTACCTCACTGCCAATTCTGATTTCTTCAGTTTTTTTCTTCTCTTATTGCTATTGCTAGTGTTTCTAGTATAATACTGACTAAAATTGGTTAAAATGTGCATCTTTGTTTCATTCCTGATTGCACAGAGATGTGGTCTAGCTTATCCTTGTAACAGATAAGGCTTGCTGATCAGGCTTTAGGTAGATGGATCTTGTAATTGTATGAAAAAAATCATATGCTTCCAAGTATTTTTAATATGAGTGTTCTATTCAGTCAAAAGTCTTTTCTTTATCTACTGATATAATCAGATGAATTTGTTTACTTTTGTTAACTGATATAATCAATTATGTTAGTAATTTTCCTTATATTGAATCAGCCCTGAATTCCTGGTATAAGTCCCCCACTTGGTCACAAATAATATAATTTTTTGTGACATATTGTTGAATTTCCTAGCTAGTATTTTATTTAGGATTTTTGCATCCATATTTGTTAGTGAAATTAGTCTAGTTTTTATCTCTGAATGTGCTCTTCCTGATTTAGGTATCAGCATCAAACTTGTTACATAAAAGGAGTTTCATAGGATTCTTCTTTGCCTATTATTCCAAATATTTTATTTAATATTGGAATTTGTTGGTTTTTTAATGTCCAATAGAATTTACTTGTAAATGCATTTGATACTGAAGCTTTTTTTCTTATGAAGCTCATTTATGGCCTGTTTGATTTCTTTTTTCTAAAATAGGCTTACTCTCTATTTCCTCTTTTATTAATCTGGGCAGGGCATATTTTTTTTAAATATTCTTTCATTTCACTTAATTATTAAACTTATTGGCATATAATTAGGCAAAATAACTTCTAAATAATTGCTTTTATGTCACCCACCCTATTTTTCTAACCTTTTCTCATACTGCCTTCCACATAAAGTATGTTATGGTCAATGTGATACCCTAACTCAACCCCAACTGATGTATTCTCAACTGTTTTTTAAAGACCATATGAAATGTTACCTTCCCCAGGAATGTTGTCAGCAGCTGATATTTAACTTTGCAAAGAGTTTTACATACATAACTACATTTGATCTTCACAACCTTGTTAGCTGAGTACTATATGTCTCTGAGAGTTGTTTAAGTGAGGTCACTAAGATGGAATCAGAAGGTTTACAATCAGGTTATTTCCTACTTCCAGGTGCAGTATCCCTTCTGCTACACCATAATGTCTTTTCCTTGATTATTGCCTTTTCTCTTAGATCTCACTTAGCATTATACATCTTTTTATATGAATCTCTTATATGCTAATTATCATATATATCATAACTCAGGGTGGACTAGTAGACTTAACATATACCCCTACATAAAGTAATAAATACATGTTGAATCAAATCATAAATAAATAAATGATTAGCTGAATCAGATTATTTCAGCTTTTCATAACTTTAGAGAGGGGATTCAGCTATATCATTTTAATTATGCTTCTAGAAAATGATGTTAGCTGGAGCAACTTCACATGGATTATACTCACATAATTTCATCAAGATAATATTTAACTGCTAAATGCTGTCTTTTCAGAGTTATATGCAAAAAATTACTCCAATTTTTGCAATCAAACTACAAAATTTGGTCTCTTATTCAAATGAAGCTTCTCACAAAACATCCTGGAAAATTAAACTGGCTGATCCTTTATTCAAAAGCTACCAGGAGAAAAGTCTGAAGTAACTTCTCCTTGGAATTTTGTCTTTTGCTTATTAGTGCAGAGATAAAGCCTTGCCATATTCAATTAAACTTGGTGAACTGAGGTACTGAAGTATATAAAACACTCGTCATGGCTTATGAACAGTTTGACCATGTGGGGCAGTTTCTCTGTTAACCACAGTCCCTACACCCAGACTAAGAGTATAACAAGAAGAAATTCTTACAAGAAATTACAATTTGATAAGTGATCAGGCTGAAGAGGTGGAGAAGGAAATCTTAAAGACATCAAAATGTCCAATGGAAGGATAACATCACCTGGAGATGATCCATAATGGTAGGGAGCTCACAGCACCTACATTTCATATTGCTTTTGCAGGCTTATAAGTAATGATGTGATCAAAGACCCTGAGAAAAATGCTAGAGCTGTTATGTAGATATGTTACTAAAAATAGAAAAAAAATCTTTATATATTTACTAGGAAATAATCTTGACAATGAGGCTGGTGATCAGCATAAACCATCCACCATAAGAGGGAATTATTTGTCAACTCATTTGTAGTTTTGTTTTGCAAGTGACATTTTTCTTGATAAGTAAACAAGTGTCTCCATTTGATCTGGTATTGTGATAAAACAGTGCCAACAGCAGAAGGTGAAGCATCAGTGGTTTAAAAAAACAAAACAAAACAAAAAACAAAAAACAAAAAAAAACCTCCAGGTGTTTCTACTAACAGAGGCTCATTAATCAAAAACTGCTTGACATTCTGGAATAATGCTAATGAATCTATAACCTACTAGGAAAGTATTCAAGTATTTCATCAATCTTAAATAATTATACATTTTTTTGCCTTCTACTTCAAACTGCTCGACATGAAGACTGAAAAAAATGAGGCTAAGAAACTTGAAACAAAAAGTGAAGGCAAATTTTCATTACACTTAAGTATTGTTTTTAACTTTTTTGATTGTATCAGATGGACAAGACCTTTAAGAATACAATTTCAAAGGATAAATTCAAAATGCTTGCAGAGAGAATCAGATGAAAAAGCTATCTGTCAAGTTATAGACCAATGATTCAACATGTTTAAGTTCAGTGTTCTGAAAATTCCAAATTCTTAGCTTTTTTTTTCTTCTCCTACCCCCAATATCTAAATAAAAACAGAAATGCTCCCAAGAAATGACATGGCTCTCACAAACCAACCTCTATGAACTCTACTGTAAATGAAAACAACTTTCTAATTTTGTTTTTCTAAAAGAGTTTTTGGCTTTTTCTTTTTCTCACAATTTACAAATAAAGTATATATATATATATATATCTATATATATCTATATATGTATCTATATATAGATATATAGATACATATATAGATATATATATAGATATATATATATTTATCTCCTTCCTTCCTTGGGGAAAGAACAAGATGAAAAGGGGAAGGTACTAAAAAATTATGACACAGATGAGAGATTGAAAGGTTAAGTGAGAGACCAAATTGGCCCTTCCAAAACAAAGGGGAGTACAAGCAAACATACAAGCATTCTCCCAATTCTAAGGAGGGAAGAAGCAGCAGCCTTCTTTATGTATGGAAATTTTGGTATCTGGACTGTGTGCATTGCACTTTTAAAAGCAGAGTTGCTAAAAATTTGCCCCAGCTTCAGAAAACTTTCTACAAAACTGAATGGCCAACAAAAGATTATTGTTCAAGGCAATTAAATATTTCAGTTTTTTCCATATATAAATAACAGATTTAACCAGACTGGTGGAAAAGTTGTACTATACTTGGGAAAATCCCTAAAAAAGAATCCCATATGCCAAATGTCTCCCTTCTAGGCTCAAGAACTTTTTAAGAAATAGATTTAACGTATTAATAACTAAAACAAAGCAGAAGCATTTAGGGTTGGAAGGCAAAATTCAAAATAGAAGGTTTTTAAATCCCTAGGTTAACAGCTCTAATGCTAAGCCCAACCAATGGAACTAGAAAGCACATGAAACACAGAAATGGTCTACTTGAAATCTTCGGAGTTCCAGAGATCTAAAGTGAAGGATGAAAAAAAAAGATTCAACACATCTTCCTCAATTCTTTTTAGGAAGTAGAGGACTAGAGATAAAGATCAAATTCTTTTCAAGGTCATCTGGTTAGCTTTGCCAAACTTCTTTGTTCTCCCTCTTTTTTATCATTTGTTACAGGGCTGGCTCTCTATGACAGGAAGGGAGAAGATCAACAGTGGGAAATTTAGGTGATGTAAAAATAAAAGATATCAATAAAAATTTATTAAAAAAAATAAAACAGGCTTTTATGTCAGAAGTGTCATGAGAAATGCTTGCTGAATCGAGCCCAATTCCATGGAAAGGCTAAGCACCAGGCCAGCAGGGGCAATGCCTATTTTAAAGAAACAGCTCTTTACCCTTTCCCAATTGTCCAAATATCTCCTTAAGGAACTTGCAATGACCACTTATTTTCTCACCTAGGGCACCAGAGAGGATTATGGGGTTTAGAGAATAGAGCAGCTACAGATTCTTATAGTTCTATCTGGCTTGGGGGCTCTTAAAAGTTTTTTGTCTTTCTTTTTTTTTTTTTTTTTTTTTTTTTTTAACTTTTCCCAGACCTCCAAAAGTGGCAATGTTCTAACTCCTTCCCATAAGGGGAATAGTAATTTTCAAGTCACACAGGGCTGAAATAACTAGTTTTCTTGGTGGTAGCAGGATGAAAAAATAAAATAAATATTATTGGGTTGAGGAGGGGGAAAACAGCAACTCAAAAATGCCACCTTTTGTCTCTGAGGATCCTGGAGAAGTCATAGCTGAGATTTCAAATCCGGAAAACTCATTTTTCTCTTTCCTTAATTTGCTTGCTGACTTGGGTTATAGGAAAAAGAGCTTCTCACACAACTGGATGGCTGGTTCATGATGTAAGACTTGTCCAGACAGGAAGGCTAGCTTGTGGGCATACTTGCAGGGAGCTGGGACTCTGATGGTGCCAGGCCAATTCCAATACATGTGGCAAAGCTTGAAAGTTAACCTGGAGGCCAAAAGCAGAACAATGTACTTAAAACTACTTTGTGCCTAAAAACTTCTTTTGTCCACTCGGGCACATCAATTATCACATGCCATCACATTCCTTAAGTTATTCTTAACTAACTGAGAACCTAAGATGTCTTGCAAAGTTCTTGGAAGTCTTCCTAATTAATTTTATCCCTACAGGGAAGATGTTTCGGTAATTTTATCAAATGCTTTAGACAAATTATTTTACTTGTAGCCTAGCTCTCCTGTTTACCAAATAAAGGAAATTTTCTATCAAAAACAAGTAAACTCTTCTGTTCAGCAAAATTTAATTATTTCAAAAAAAAGACTACAATTATGCTAAGAAAATTATTTCTGTGTTGTCCAAATTTAAACTATTTTTACCTTGTGGATAGTCAAAGATGTCAAGGAACTCAATTGGCAACAGTTCCTATGGTTGGATCTATGTTAATTAGCTGGATTCAGACTTACCTATAAAGCTACAATTTTCAAACTTTGGAGTTCCAGAACCCTTTTACACTCTTAAAAATTGAGAACCCCATGCACTTATATATGGGTTACCTTTGTCAGTATGTAGAGTACTAGAAATTAAAATGCCTTAGTGTTATTATAATAGTTTTGATCTCATGGAAAGAGTCTTTAATCCTCAAGCCCACATTTTGAGAACCATTGCTCCATAGCAAAGCAAAGGGCTCACCTCTGCATATGGTCAGGACTCAGGTTTGCAGTGTTGAGAACACACACATAATGTGTAGGAATGCCACAACCTTGTCGCACATGATGAGCAAGTAGGTAGAAATCCACCCTGGCAAGAAAAAAATATCAAACTTGTGACATGGATTGTATTATAGAATTACAAAATCTCAGGAGTTAGAAGTGTGACTCAATACCTACGTAGGAATATAACATCTCCCAAGAAGACCTCTAAAAATTAAGAAAACTTTCTTTCAGGCAGTCCCAATTTTGGTTAGTTCTATTTTTTTTAAGGTGATCTTATTAAATCATTTTTGGAGTTGGAAGGAATTCCAGAGATCTAGTTCAACCACCCTAATTGTTTTTTTGGGGTTTTTTTTTGCCAAAAGAGACATTCATTTAGGAAAAAAAAAATTACAGACAAGAAGAAGAGGTAAAAATAGGTACCAAGAGTAGTAAATATGGAATGTATTTGGGAGAGCACATCCATTTTTACAAATAAGAAAAAAGAGGACTCTAGTCCAGTGTTGTTTCCGGTAGACTGGTAGGCATTTGCATCATTTCCATCCTATGTCCATCTCCACCACAGAGGAGGTGCTTGCTATTTCATTAAGTTAGGGAAATCTCTTTAAGTATACCAGTTTATCCCTCCAAATATTATAGGAGGGAGGCAGAAGAAGAAAACTGTTGTATATATATACACAGCCTCCAAGAACAATCCTTCCATTCTAAATTTAGAAAAAAAAGAATTCTCCAAAAGCTGATCTGCCATACAAAGGTGTGCTGAAAGGCAGCCTACTCACCACTCTCTGCTTGTGATGGTGTGGTCCACTACAGTACCTGGGGAGGGAGTCACAAAATTCTCTGTAGCAGCTGAGTATAAATTAGTACTAATTTTTTTCTGGACTACAAACACCACCATCTTAGGTTGGTAATTTTCAAAAGCTTCAAAGCACTTCTGCAATTGGGGGATCTCGTAGCTGGTAACTGTCTTCAGCTGACCATCTGATACTCCATCTCTGTATACCACAATTTTCTCTGGCAGGCAGTGGTTTACCTGAAGTGAAACCCAAATAATACAAGTTTCTTATTATCTCTGAAATAAGGGGACTCACCAGACACAGTTCTCATTAGTAAGAAAGCTTCAAACTTGCATTTCTTGGGCATATGAATTCAGATAGATTTGACAGACAGGTCCCAAACATGGTCAGTTTTGCTGAAAAAGTTCTAGACTTCCACAGGATCATGAGAGGTCAAGAATATCAAAAGGAGCAATTAAACAGTGCACAAAGATAACAAAATCGAGTCAGGCAAGTCACAGGATCACAGAATTAAAGCTGGGAGGTTTCTTATTCAACTTTGTTAAGAAAAGTTGAAAGGCTGGTCAGGGAAATGATGGTCCCAACTCATCTGCTTTTCAACTCAGTGTTTATACTACACCTTCTTCTTCTTCTTCATCATCTTCATCACCATCATCATCATCAATAACAAAATTAACAAACAGTTACATAGTGCCTGCTACGTGCCAGGCATTATGGGTAAGTGCTTTACTTGTAAAGCACTTTGTTCCTCACAACAATCCTGGGAGGTAGGGGCTCATATTACCCTCATTTTACAGATGAGGAAACTGAGGCAAATAGAGGTTAATGACTTGCCCAGGATCAATAAGCCAGTAAATTTCCAAATTTATAGAAAAACCAAAAATCTTATTTGGCACACATATACCAAGTAAACTTCACCTAGTAAAGAACAGTTTATTTTAAAAAAAAGTTTATTTAAAGAACAGTTGTCTTTCCTATCACCCAACTCTCCCTCAGATTATATTATGGTGTACCCAAAAATGGAGACTCAAAAGATGATGAAGAAAGTTAAATAAAACATTGTCACCTTGAAATATTATGAACGTTTAATTTTTTAACTGTAACTACGCAATATACTAGAGCACAACTTGGAAAAAATGACATAACTATACAGTTTGTGGAATGTTTAAAAGGTTCTTATTTTTTAAGTTTAATAATTATATAAAATATTTAAAGTTCTTTTCCCATATGAGCTGGTTCATTGGGTTTGTGTTGTATTATGTGCAGTTTTTAAAAATAGTTAAGCTCATAATTCATTGGAAAAGATATTTTTGGTTCCCGTTCAATGCCAATGAATTCAAAGTTCACTATTTCCATATAATTTGAAGGTACATTTGGCCCAAACAGATAGAATTGGACAGTTTTTGAACTTTATTCTGCATGCACTAGACATAGTTTATCTAAATTGAAAATATGTACATGCTTGAAATAAAAAGAAACTTGCAATGAATCTGTTAGCAAAGTAACAACTAGATCATATTTATACTTTCACATATACTTATATTTTTTTCTGAGAAACTCAACATATTCCATTTATAATTATTATAATTCATTTGCACATCCTAACACAAGGGGTACAATAGAAACAGCACTGATTTCAATATTTAAAGACTGTACAGATCCTGACTCTATCATAATATCTGTGTCACTGTAAGCAAATCATTGGACTTCTCTGGGTCTCAGAGCCTGTGTGTGTGTACATATATATATATATATATATACACACACAATAAAAGATTTAACCTAGATGATTTCAAGATCCCTTTCTACTTTAAGCCTATGATTTTGTTATTCTCCTTCTGCTATGGATAAGGAAATAAGCACAAAGAAGTGATAACATTCTTTGGTGAAAGTGAGAAATAGACCACTGAGTAATCTACTCTTGCTTCCTATTATAAGATGTCCCTTTTGTAAGTTAGCAGCCTTTATTGGACATGATTTGCAATTTCTGCCTTGGAGAAACTTTAGTTAGAAAAGAAACAGAGGGCATAGTCCCTAAGTAACCTGGTCCATAACCTTCAAGAATTTATAATCTAAGGTAGAAAGAAGCTATGATGGAAATAAATTTAAGCACAAATTATATATTATTGAATGCTGCTCTACTTAGATATAAGGTACAACTGTAAAATGATAAGTTATTGGTTTTGAGAGCCCCAATGAAGAAATCTTCATTGCCTACTATGCCTATGATGATCATACTCTGTAAATCAGAAAACCAGGGCACATGGTGTTGTGATAAAGAATGTTCCTTTTTTTCTTAAAAGTAGGGAATGCCCTGGAAAATCCAGGATGAATAGTCCTGTTTTCTTTACTACTCCAGCCAAACTAATAACTCATCCCTCTACTTCACCAGATATGCACCATTTAGGATTACAAAAGTATGACTGACTAGAAGATTGTGAACCTTAAAAAAAAAAAAGCTTCATTAGAAGCTTTAATTTTACGTGGGAGACATTCAACTCCCATATGTGAGGAGCCAGACAGCAAGTGGGAAGAGCTCTAAACTTGAAATCAGAGAACTTGTGTTCAAATCCTAATATTGCTGTTTATACCCTGTGTGATAACTAGCAAGTCACAACCTTTCTGGGTCTGTTTCCTTCAGTTGTAACATAAGGGTGTTGGGCTTTGTGATTTTTAAAGTCCCTTCTAGAAGTAATTCCTATGATAAAAATAGACATACTTCAATACTTTAAGAATCAACATGGGTTCTCCCTCTAACACAGATCATAACCCCTCTTTGCCTTAATAGATGATCTTCATGAGTGGTATAGGACAAAAAAATTCATCACTCTGTGGCCAAACTTCAGGGGATGCCTCTTTCCTCTGGTCCCCCTCAGATAACAGGTCTATAGGCTATCCCAGGCTCATACTCAAAGGTTTTCCAGTTTGTCAGACCTGAAAGAAATTGTATTCTGAGGTAAAGGAGTCAAACTTTAGTGGAGGCATCAAAATATATTTAAGAAAAAATAATCCTTCCTAACTACATACAGTTTAGAATGGAGGCCAAAAGGTTGGAAGAAGGTGGATTCAGCAAATGGAATGAATCACTGAATTCAGAAAATGTTTTTATAATCTAAGTTTATTTTAGTTCAATAACTTCAGAAATATATTTCAAATATCTGAATGACATAACGGCAAAACAGGATTTTTCTCCTCTAAGTTTTAGTTTGGTTCCTTGGTTCCATACTGAAAAACCAATGCTGCTAAATTGTTGGAAGCTCACCTAAATGGTAGGTGAATTTAGTACATCATTGGACTCAAGCTGCTGTCCTAGGCAGTAATTAAAGAGCGGTAAAGAGGGGAATAGGGTTATGGCTGTAGGAACAGAAGAAAGAAGCAAACCCAAGAAACAAAGAGGAAGACTTGTACCTGCAGTTATACAGAGGTCACACGATATAACAGAAAGAACATGAAACCTGCAGTCAGGAGACCTGGGTTCTATTCTTATCTCCCTCTGTCTCTGTATGACATGAAACAAATCATTTACCACCTTCCTTATCTGTAAAATGAAATCCTTTTTAGCTCTAAAATGACTCTTCATAGGTTTCTTTACAGGAAGAAAATTCACTATAGATCATTAAGTTCTGCTATTAAAATGATGTTAAACTTGTTGGTAAAGAGTTGCAGTAGAAACTTCACAGAAACAATTCTAGAGATCAGAGTTTTAAACAATTCTGACAGCTTACTTTTCACAAGGGCTTAATCCATCCTTAAAAATCTCAAGCTCTGTAGATCAGGGTTTATTCTGGATACCTCTATGACAAGCTGAGAACATTTCATGGCTACTTCTCCAACCCAGGATCAGTTTAATAGCAGTTACGTGCTGATTCTCATGCTCAGTATACTTTGGATATCTAGATTGGGGTGGGGGGGGTGAATTTATATTTGTCATATGGAAAGATGAGAGGATTCTGCTGGCAATAACCTAGTCATAAGAGTCAGATAGATTCTTGTGCCACACTAATTATTTAAATTAAGTCTCTGATAATAGCACTGGTATAGGGGCATAAGGTCAAAAACATGAAAAGCAACATGGCTAAATAGAACTTTATTTGATAGGTACCAGCACAGGTTCAAACCTTCTTATTCAACTGTTGAACTTAGAACTGTTGGACTTTGAACTTGCTTTGAACATGATTTGGGTTTCCTTCTATTAAATCGTATTTCCTGTTAATTTACAGAAATTAAGTATAAAGATATCCTGGAACAACAAAATTGCTTTTTCTCACCTCATAATACTTCTTTAAGGAACCCACCAGACACAGCTTTAGGCTGTCCACAATCTCTTGATGAGGCATCTGGAACACCACTCGAGAATACCATTTGGTGAGGGAGCTGAAGGAAAGAGAGAGAAAATACATCAACAGAAGAAATTTGGATCTCAGATACTAAAAAGCAGGTTTAGTATTAATTAATCAACATTACTATGCACAGGTACTATGGGGAAGATCAAAAAATTCTTGGTTCTTATTCTCAAAGATAAAACGATCGAATTTGAGATCTAATTCAGGCAATATTTATTAATCTTCTACTATGACAAAGTTCTCTCTAACTTTTATGGTCAAATATAAACTTCTTTGGTAATTAAAGCCTTGTATAAGCCTAGCTCCCTCCTTACTTTTTCTGTCCATGTATACCTCACAATACACTCAAATTGGCTTGCCCTGCTGTTTCCCAAATATGACCTAGATTTCATCTTTCTGCATCTATTTCACTGGTGTTTCCTTGTCTAGAATATGCTCTGTCCTTACTTTTGCCTTTCAGAAACAATCAAAAGTTTTCCTCAACACTCAACTCGAGCTCCTCCTACAGCTTCCCTTTATCTGGACACTCCTGCCCTTAATATTCCTTGGCAGGCTTCAGGTAGAGATAAAAGTTGGAGCTGAGACCCTGCTGCACTCCAATGGCTACCTCTTAGTCTGCCTTGAATCTATAACCAAGAACTAAAGAATAAGTAATAAACTGACAGCTGGGTTCTTGTTCCCTGTGCACCCTGTGCAAGATTGCAGTGCTCCATAGGGGTCTGAGATCACCTCCATCCTCTTTGAGGCCCTGATAACTAGAATGTCTAGTGTCTCTTGGTCAGACTCCAATCCCAGATCCACAGACTCCTCTGACTCCATATGCAAATGCAATCTGAAAGAATTATTCACTGTGACTTTTTCTTTTTTCTTTTTTTTTTAATTAAAGCTTTTTATTTTTCAAAACATATACATGGACAGTTCTTTAACATTAGCCCTTGCAAAATCTTGTGTTCCAATGTTTCCTCCCTTCCCCCACATCCTCCTTTAGATGGCAAGTAGTCTAATATATGTTAAACAGAGTAGAAATGTGTTAAATCCAACATATGCATACATATTTATGCAATTATTGTGCTGCCAAAGAAAAATCAAATCAAATTAGTAAAAAAGAGAGAAAAAAAAAAAAAGCAAAATAAACTGCAAGGAAGCAACAAAGGAATGAAAATGCTATGTTGTGAGCCACATTCAGTTCCCATAGTTCTCTCTCTGGGTGTAGATGGCTCTTTTTATCACTGAATAATTAGAAATGACTTGAATCATCTCACTGTTGAAGAGAACCATGTCCGTCAGAATTGTTCATCTTACAGTCTTGTTGTTGCCGTGTATAATGATCTCCTAGTTCTGCTCATTTCACTCAGCATCAGTTCATTTAAGTCTCTCTGAAATCATCCTGCTGATTGTTTCTTACAGAACAATAATATTCCACAACATTCATATGCCACAATTTAGTCAGCCATTCTCTAATTGATGGGCATCCACTCAGTTTCCAGTTTCTGACCACTACAAAGAGGGTTGCCACAAACATTTTTGCACTTGTGAATCCTTTTCCCTCCTTTAAAATCTCTTTGGGATATAAGTCACTGTAACTTTTTCATCAATTTCCCCAATAGGATTTTGCCTGTTTCGAGAGTTTTGTTAGGAACAACTTGCTATACTTCTTCTCTCTATTCTGCTATCTTGGCTCTGACTAGTGAAGGTTCTAGAATACCAGGTAATTTAATTTTGTTGTACATGTGCGCATGTGTATGATGTTATGATCAGATCAGTATATGAAGGATGAGACTAAGGAGGGAAATTAGTTAGGAATCTATTACAATAGTCCAAGAGAAAAGGTAATGAGGTTTCTAATTATTATTTCTATACCAACCACTACATGCAACCTTGCACAAGGTGCACAGGAACAAGAACCCAGCTGTCAATTTATTACTTATTCTTTAGTTCTTGGTTATAGATTCAAGGCAGACTAAGAGGTAGCCATTGGAGTGCAGCAGGGTCTCAGCTCCAACTTTTATCTCTACCTGAAGCCTGCCAAGGAATATTAAGGGCAGGAGTGTCCAGATAAAGGGAAGCTGTAGGAGGAGCTCGAGTTGAGTGTTGAGGTTGCTGATTGATTGGGAGTTGTTTTCTTTGTCCATTTCACCAAATCTATTTTTAAGAAGTGATTTTCTTCAGTATATTTTTTCTATTTCACCAAATGTATTTTTAAGTTGTTTTCTTAAGTCATTTTTTGTTATTTTCTTCCCCCAACTCTCCTGCAAAGCCCTCATTTCGTTTCCCCATTTTTCTAACTTTAAGATTCTTTTTTAATTCTTGCAAGAAAACTTTTTGAGTTGGGTTCCAGTTTATATCCTGCTTTAAGGCTTCATCTGGAGACATTTTACCTTTAATGTCCTCAGGGTTTGAGGCCTATTCTTTGTCTTCATAGTAGATATCTATGGTCAGAGCTCTTTTTGTTTTTTTGTTCTTTTTTTTAAAGGTTTAAAGGTTAAAGGTTTTTAAAGATTGAGGTCTGCTCTTACAGCACAGGGGAGATTGTCCTGAACTTCCTCTGTAGGGCGACCAAGGCTTCTCACTGCCCTAGGGCCAGTAGTGCTACAGGCTTTCCCACTGTGCTTGGTCTGGCCAAGTCCTGCCTGTTATGCTAGGGTTCAGAGGTTCACTATTTACCTTCTGTACTTATGTTGGAGATCTCACAGATAGTCTGCTGATCCTCTGGACCTCTGAACCAGGGAAGAATAGCCAACACTGCTGTATTTTGGCTTAGTCTTCCAATAGCTTGCTTCCCTTGTGGGACCTCTCAACCCTGAGCCTCCCTGTGCTATATCTGCATTGGGCTGTGTACCCCTTGCCCAATTGAGACAGACCTTTCTTGAAGTCCTTCCAAGATAGTTTCTGTTACACTCCAAATGTTTATGGGTTCTGTCACTCCAAAATCCATTCAAAAATTTGATCTAGTGGTGATTCTGAGGGAAGCTGGGAAAAGCCCAAGAATAGATAAGTCTACTCTCTGATATCTACCCCCTTTGCTGATTAGTAGAAGTGAGAATGATAATGAGAGAACAATTACAAGAGATGCTGTAGAGAATGAACAGGACTTGTTTATTGATTATATCAATAGTAAGATGGTGGAGCAGAGATAGCAGCTCAGTTGAACTCATCTAAAAATTCCCTCTGGGTAGATATTTTTCTAGATCAAGACAACTTAGCAGGTGAGTAGGAGAGGTCTGTGCTAAAAAGGTAATGATCAGCCCAGAGTATACCACACAGCAGCAACTGCTTTGGGAGATGATAAGGGGCTGGACAAGGGATCAGAAAGAGACCTGTCATAAAAGACTCCTGAGCTGATAATTGACATAGGATCAGGTGCTGTTTGACAACTCCACAGCCCATTCTTAGATTCTGGGTAACAATTCTCAGGTAGAGAGGTCCATTTATGGTCAATCACAAAGGAACAGTGTTCTTGGTCACAATTCCAGGGCAGTGAAAAGCACCAGCACTTACAGTTGCAGGGAGCAGAGGACATGATCACAGTTTAAGGGCAGAGAGGAATGTGAATGCTTATAGCCGCAGAGGAACATCATGAAATCAGTGACCAACCCTCTCCCTAGATTGTACCGAAAACTTGCAGACCCCAGAATTAGCTCTGAAAATAGCAATACAAAAAGACTTGAAGCTTGGAACAGGATCCATACTCAAGTGGGCAAGGGCCCACTTTTAATGTAAAGTTCAAAAGGCAAGAAATAGGTTAGAAAATGAGCAAACAACAACAAAAACAACCTGACCACAAAAGGTTATTATGGGGACATGGAAGACCAAGACACAAACTCAGAAGAAAACAACACTATGAAAACAACTACTAAAAAAGCCTCAAAGAAAAATGCAAATTGTATAAAAGTTCAACAAGAACTTCTTTAGAGATAAATGTGGCAGAGTTAAAAGGGAAAAGAAATCAGAGTGAGGCAAGAAAATAATGAAAAGAATAGCTTAGTAAAAGAGGCACAAAAAACTGAAGAAACAACAATTTAAAAACAGAATTAGCAACCAGCCATTCCCTAATTGAGAAATGGTCAAAGGATATGAACTATTTTAAAATGAAGAAATTAAAGCCATTTCTGTCATGTGAAAAAATACTCTAAATCACTATTGATAAGAGAAATGCAAATTAAGACAACTCTTGAGTTTCCACTTCACATCTCTCAGATTAGCTAAGAAGACAGGAAAATATAACAATAAATGTTGTAGAGAATGTGGGAAAACTAGGACATTAATGCATTTTTAATGGAGTTAGGAAATGATCCAACCATTCTGGAGAACAATTTGGAACTATATCCAAAGGGCTATAAAGCTGTGCATACCTTGATATTAGGTCTCTATTGCGTCTGTATCCTAAAGAGATCATAAAAGAGGAAAAAGTACTTACATGTGCAAAAATGTTTATAGCAATACTTTTTGTGGTGGCAGGGAACTCGAAATTGAGTGGATGCTCATCAGTTGGGAAATGGCTGAATAAGATATGGAATATGAATGTAATTAAATATTATTGTTTTGTAAGAAATGATGAGCAGGCTAATTTCAGAAAGTTTTAAAAGACATGGATTGATGTTGAATGAAGTGAACAAGAGGACACTATACAGTAACAAGATCATGTGATGAACAACAGTGATAGATGTGGCTCTTTTCAACAATGTGGTGATTCAGGGCAATTCCAATAGACTTGGGATGGAAAATGCTCTTCACATCCAAAGAGAGAACTACAGAGACTAATGTGAATTAAAGCATAGTATTCTTACCTTGTTTGTTTGTCATTGTTTTTTTTTCCCTTTTGTTCTGATTTTTCTCGCACAGCATAACAAAAATGGAAATATGTTAAAAAGAATTGCACATGTTTAACATATATCTGATTGTTTGATATCTTGGGGAGGGGCGAGGTAAAGAAGGTAAAGGGAGGAGAAAAATTTGGAACACAAAGTTTTTAAAAAATTAAAGTTAAAAACTATCTTTAACGGTCAAAGGATATGAACAGACAATTCTCGGATAAAAAAATTGAAACTATTTCTAGTCATATGAAAAGATGCTCCAAATCATTAATAATCAGAGAAATGCAAATTAAGACAACTCTGAGATACCACTACACACCTGTCAGATTGGCTAGAATGACAGGGAAAGGTAATACAGAATGTTGGAGGGGATGTGGGAAAACAGGGGCACTGATACATTGTTGGTGCAACTGTGAATACATCCAGCCATTCTGGAAAACAATTTGGAACTATGCTCAAAAAGTTATCAAACTGTGCATACCCTTTGATCCAGCAGCGTTGCTACGGGGTTTGTATCCCAAAGAGATCTTAAAGAAGGGAAAGGGACCTGTATGTGCAAGAATGTTTGTGGCAACCCTCTTTGTAGTGGCCAGAAACTGGAAACTGAATGTATGCCCATCAATTGGAGATTGGATGAATAAATTGTGGTATATGAATGTTATGGAATATTATTGTTCCATAAGAAATGACCAACAGGAGGATTTCAGAAAGGCCTGGAGAGACTTACATCAACTGATGCTGAGTGAGATGAGCAGGACCAGGAGAGCATTATATATTTCAACAACAATACTATATGATGATCAATTCTGATGGACGTGGCCCTCTTCACAATGAGAGGAACCAAATCAGTTCCAAGAGAGCAGTAATATACTGAACCAGCTACACTCAGCAAAAGAACTATGGGAGATGACTATGAACCACTACATAGAATTCCCAATCCCTCTAATTTTGTCTGCCTGCATTTTGGATTTCCTTCACAGGCTAATTGTACACTATTTCAAAGTCCGATTCTTTTTGTTCAGCAAAACAACTGTTTGGTCATGTATACATATATTGTATTTAATTTATACTCTAACATATTTCACATGTATTGGTCAACCTGCCATCTGGGGGAAGGGGTGAGGGGGAAGGAGGGAAAAAATTGGAACAAATGATTTGGCACTTGTCAATGTTGTAAAATTACCCATGCAAATATCTCGTAAATAAAAACTATTAATAATAATAATAATAATAACTATCTTTACATATATTTGGCAAAATAAAATACTACTGGGGGAAAAAACAACAGAATTAGTCAAAAGGTAAAATGGCACAAAGTTCACTGGGAAAAAAAAGGACATTTAAAAAACAAAATTGGCAGGTAATCCAATACATGTTAAATATGTTGAAATACACGTAAAATCCAATATGTGTATACATATTTATAAAGTTATCTTGTTGTGCAAGAAAAATCAGATCAAGAAGGAAGAAAAAGAAAAATTGAAAAAAAAAATGCAAGCAAATAAACAATAGAGAGCGTAAGAATGCTATATTGTGTTCTACATTCCATTCCCATGGTTCTCTCTTTGGGTGTATATAGCTCTCTCTCTTCATCACTGCACAAGTGGAACTGGTTTGAATCATCTTATTGTTGAAGAGAGCCACGTTCGTCAGAAATGATCATCATATACTCTTGTTATTGCGTCGTACAATGATCTGGTTTTAATCATTTCACTCAGCATCAGTTCATGTAAGTCTCTCCAGGACTTTCTGAAATCTTCCTGTTGGTATTTCTTATAGAACAATAGTATTCCATAGTATTCATATACCATAATTTATTCAGCCATTCTCCAGTTGATGGGCATCCATTCAGTTTCCAGTTTCTTGCCACTACAAACAAGGCTGCCACAAACATTTTTGCACATATATTGGACTACCTGCCAGATAGGGGAGGAGGTGGGGGGGTAGAAGGGAAAAAATTGCAACAAAAAGTTATGCAAGGTCAATGTTGAAAAAATTACCCATGCATATGCTTTGTAAATAAAAAGCTTTAATAAAAATATTTCTAGTCTAAAAATATAGGTCTCTACATTTTGAATTCATCATCTCTCTGTTAAGAGATGAATAGTGTTTCACCTTTATTCTTCTGCATTCATGTTTTATTATTGTATTGACGAGAATTCTAAAGTCTTTTAAAGTTTTTATATTATTGTATAAAATTGTTCTAATTCTGTTCATTAAACTCTATACAAGTAGCAAAAAAAAGCAGAATTGGGCAAATGTCCACATCAATAAAGAAACAATAAAACAAAGTCAAAATAATGAAAAAAATAGAAGAAAATATGAAATATCTTACTGGAAAAAATGACGAGAAAAGAGGAGAGAATTTAAGAAACAGTGAAAGCAATGATCAAAACAAAAGAACTTAGATATCATATTTCAAGAAATTACAAAGGACAATTGCTTTGATACTTTAGATCTATATGGTAAAATAGAAATTTAAAGAATCCACTGATTACTTCTTGAAATAGATCCCAAAATGAAAAACCCAAGGAATATCATAGCTAAATTTCATAGTTCACAAATCAAAGATTGCACTTATAAGAAATAAAGAGGAATAAAAATAAACTTATAGGATATTGTCATGTTAGCCCCTAGGCATAACAAGATTATGGACTTCTAATATCTGAAGTGATACTATTAGAGAGAAAGACTAAACTCAACCTGTATAGATCCATCAAGTAGGTAGCAGAAATTATAAGGAAATAATACAAGAATTTGCTTAATACAAGAATTTTGTTTAGAGTGGTAGAAAAATGGATAGGCTGACTCATTAAGTAGTTAAGTTTCCCCCTTGCTAAAAATCTACAAACAGGAGCTGGATAATTATTTCTCAGGAATGTTAAGTTGGGCAGGAGGAAGGATTTTGAATATCAGGTTAAATTATATAACCTTTTTAAGGTCCCATTTAATTTCAAGATATATTAAATTATATACTTCCAAAACTCTCTAATAAGTATTTCAAGTCCTTGTCTTTGACTACTTGAAGAATATTTCCATTTGGGAAGACTACTTTTACCTCATACACAATTGATCTTTTTTTTTTTTTTTTTTTTAAAGAAAACTGAATTCCCTGTCCAGATCTCTTATCTGCCACTTGGCAATAGTACTCTGAATAAAACAAAAACAGTTGACAGAGAATGGAAAACTAAAAGAACAGCTAAATCTATAAAGTATCTTAAGGTTTACAAAGTACTTTACATTCATTATCTCAAATTCTCATAAAGATGGGAAGAGCTCATCAAATTGGACAAAATGATCTTGATAGGATAGGATAATCTAAATAATAATAATTTGCATTTATAGATCATGTTAAAGTTTGCAAAATGCTTCATATGTTATTTCATTGATCCTTACAACAATCCTGTTCCATTTTGCAATTTAGGAAACAGGTAGAGAGTAGGAAAGTAATTTCAGAGCTCCTGCATAGAAAGTGTCTTAGACAAAACTACAAATTCAGCACTTTATCCACTTCACTATTTAACAGCCACTTAGATTGAATCTAATAAAATAAAATTGAAAGTTCTACCCTTGGATTCAGACAGAACACCTTGTTATAATACCTTTATTAGATAGAAAAGTCTTGGTGGTTCATATGAAAAAGGGGTTTTAATGAAGTGAAAGAACACTATGAATCAACAGTGTAAAATTAAAAAAACAAACAAATGCTTTCCTAGGTTGCATTAATAAAGCATAGCTTCTGCGATCAAAAGTTACTTGTCCTATTTTCCCTGCCCTGGTTAGAACATTTCTGGATTACTTTTGCATCTGGAGATAACATTTTAGGAAGAATGTTGACAAGATAGGCTGTGTCTTAAAGAGGATGATAAGGGGAGTGGAGGTCATATAACATGAGGCCCAACTTAAGAAGCTAACAATATTTAACTTAGAGAAAATTATGGGAGAATGCTATAATCTTCAAGAATTTGAAAGACTTTCACAGAAAAGATGAATGAGACTTGTTTTGTATGGGTCCAGAAAACAGAACTAAGAACAATGAGTGGGAAGATGCATAATGGCAATTTAGGCTTAATATGGGGAAAAAAAATCCTAGTAATTGGAGTTATTCCTAAGTAGAAAGCATTTAGTAGGTGATGTGTTCATTCCTGTATCTCAACGACTTTAATAAAGATTATTATCTATTTGACTTTTATTTCCTATACAAACAAACAGATCCCTCAGGACAATAGCCATTGCTAATGACAATATACACACTCAACTGGATGACCACTTATTTGTAGAGGGTTTCATTGATCAAGTATGGATTGGACATTAAATGGTCTCTGAGAACCCTAACTCAGGGATATTGCAATTCTTTGAAATATCTAGGCTCAAAACTTGAAATCATCTTTATGTTCGTCAGGGTTATTATAAATATTTGTTTCAATTACTATTTTTTAGTTCCTTATATTGAGATAGTTAAACTTCAAGAATTATACTTTCAAGATGTCTTTTGAATCTGTCTCTTTTCCAATTCCAATGGCAATACCCTAGCCTGCACTCACATTACTTCTCTAGTTGATGTAATATGCTAGATCCTTATAGATCCCTATAGACCCTTAAAGGTCTATCTAACTAATCTCTTCCTAATCTGATTTCCCTAATTATATTCTATAGTTGGGCTCCCCTAAATATTGTTCTCAGAACATAATTCCTCTAACTTAAAAGCCTAACATTGAATGGCTTACCACCTCACTTAAATGCCCCCTGACTAATTTTCAAAGTCCTACAACATCTGCCTCCATTCTCCCTCCCTAATTTTCATTTATTCTCCCATAAAACAAACTATCCACTCCAATCATGAATATCTTATGGGGTTGTAGAAAAGTTAGAAGGGACTTTCAGGGTCAGTTAGTCCCACCTTATTACTTTACATGAAGATACAGAATGTGGAAAGGTTGTGCTGAAAGGCACAGAAATAACAGAGCTGGATTCAGGCCCAAGCTTCCAGCCTCAGCTCCAAAGCCTCCTTTCACCACAGCATGTGGCCTTGTCACTATTTTTGGAAAGTATCTTGCTAATTTCCACATTTTTGTCTCCAATTCAGACTATTCTCCATGCCTTAGATGTCATTACTTATTCTGCAGGGCCCATCTCACAAACTACTTACTATGTTACTGAATATTATCATCTAGAGAGATTTCACCTTTTCTGAGTTACAGTATTCACCCATTATATGTCTTACATGTTTTTATAATTTTTTTCACATGTGTTGGTCTTAGCTCCTCAAATAAGTAGACTACCAGGCACATCACTCTATCCATGTAATAACTATCAATATAACATATAATCAAAATGAGGTAAAACATTAGAGGCACTAAGAAGAAGAAGGACTTACAGACTGATGCTTGCAACAAAGCCAACCACAGAACGCATCCCCCTGCTGGGGTCATGATAAACATCCATTCCAATCACCATCAGTTGTTTCTAGGAGAGAAAAAGCTCAGCCTTTCACTTTTTCCATTTATTATCTGATCTCCAAAACATTCCACCTTGCATCTTTATAAACCAAGGAGTTATTTTTAAAGCAAGAATGTGATAAATTATTACCTACCTTTTATTTTCTATACAAAAACAAAACAAAACAAAACAAACCAGGCCACTCAGGACAATGGTCAATACAAATGACATGCAGAAGTAGTACAAAAGCTAAGAAGATACATAAAGACTGTGAAAACAACTAGATTTAATCCTTAGGAAGACTAATATGAATGAGTACAAGTATCTTGTTTTTATTCAGGAAATGGCTATGTAAGTTTTACTTACCAATGGAATGTCCACTCCCCAAAGTTCTCCACCTAATTTACAGTTAATCTGTAATAAAATTTTTTGAGCCACACTCCATAGCTTGGTAGGCTGTGCAACAGTTCGGGCATTGATGACCTAGAACCAAATTTAAAAAAAAAAAAAAAAAAAAAAAAAGCAAAAGCAAAAGCAAAATCAGAACACCATCATTTTATACTAATCTGATCAGAAAGCAATCCAAAATAATATGATTAATATTTTTATTCAAGAAATTATAGTAGATGCCATTATCTTAACAATCTCAGCTCTGCATTTTTAAGGGGCATAAATTTTCAAAAGGATCTCATGAAAAATAAGATATTTCTGAGCAAAGCTGATGGAGAAAAACTACTGTTCTCTTTCAAAGCAAAGTTCACATTTTCTAGAATCAGCCCTATAAAGCTAATCAGAGGCTTATATTCTCAAGAATCAAAATTACTAATTTAATCTCAGCAGTAAGTTGAGCAATCATGAATGGATATATGCTGCTCACCTGGACCCCTCTAATCAGAGGCACTATAGTTAGTATACAATCTGAGTTCTGATTGTACTCTACAAAACATTTTTCTCTTTCTCCTCAAGATCCCAAAGTAATCTTGGAGTTGAGCTTCTTGATCCTCCCATGCTAATTCCCACTCACTTGTGAGGGCACTGGAGATTGCACACAGCACAGTTTCTTGATAGCCCCATAGAGATCGTCTCGTGTGCCTGTGATGATGCAAACCACCATCTGAACTTTCCCCTTTGGAAGACAAAACAGACATGTCAGAATTCTGCACTGGAAGACTAGGGCCTTTCCTGGAACCTTTATTTGGAGCATTCACTACTCTGCAACACAAAAGAACCCTTAACAGTGAGTAATAAATGAATTATCTCAGATTATGAGTTTCTTAAATATGGATTAATAGTGGATCATTCCCTCCTAGATGGGAAGATGAAGCTTTTTTCATTTGTTTTTTGTTTCCATGGGCAGGCATCTCTGGAAATCCAGACTGGTCAACAAACATTTTGAAAGTCCTACTTAGAATAATAATTGTAGTAAGGGGCATAGATGCTGAAAGCATTGAGATTTCAGCAATATTTGTCAAGAATTAAAATGAGACTTAGCACAACTGCTTTAGTTCTCTCAAGGATAAATTTTCTAGAGCTGATGAGGAAAGAGTTGTGGTCTAGAAATTTAGGAATCTAAATTTGAAAAGTCTGAATGGTCACTTTGGGTCTTTAAAAAATTAAACCAAAGAGTAACAAGAAATATCTTCTACTACTTTCCTCAAGTGAGGGTCAGAAATCTGCAGCAGTGTATGTCTATGTGTGGTTTTTACATTTAAGCTAAGAATGTTTTTTACATTTTAAAATACAACAAAACTTTATTAAAAATATAAAAACCATTCTTAGCTAGCCTTGCAACCTCTGATTTAGAGCATGCAAATCACAATGAAGCCTGTAAAGATATTTGTATGAACATAATCCTAAGGGCCTTATCATAGGAAGATAGGGTGAAGGAGGACTAGGAATATGGCAAATAGAGATTCTCAGGAATATTTAATTCAAATAGTCTCAACTCCAACTCACTCTCAGTGGTCGACATAGCCATTCAAAATCCGTAAGGTGCCTTTTTTCCCCCCGAATTCCAGATTTTAAGAGAAACTTCACAAATATCGTCATCCTTAACTTTGTTAAGAAAGGGAATAGTTTTTTCTAGCAAAATTCCCTACATCTTAATGCTTGAATCTATAGAGTAAGGTTTCTGTGCTTACAAAAAATAAAATAATTTTTAACAAGTAATTACTAACAGAGGTAAGAGAATTTATTCTCAGGGAATAAATGTCCCCATGATACATCAAAATACTTCCCTTAATTATACAGAGAGAATAAACAGAATTAGAATCTGCTTGTCCTAAAGGATAGCAGAACACCAATATGGCCAATGTGAAGTTAAATAAAGCTCACACTGCATAAAGCTATTCTTCAGTTAGCATGGGTATACTGAATGTTCCCTCTCCAAAGATTGAAAATAAAATGCATACTCTAGATGAGAACACAGGAGTACCTCATCAAGGAGTAAATTCTGATATTTCCAAGAATACCCTAATAATATTCTTACAGTTTAGTACAATGTTCTTCATATAATAGACACTTAAAAATTCTGTTGTATTGTAACAACCATGTCCATGTGATATGGACTCCCTCCGTTTTCCTCCATTCAACAAAACATCTTAGCATCTTCTGTCCATTCTCCTCTATAGAATAGATAATAGTGCTATTGTGTATTAAGGTTAATTATTCTAACTACATCCCTAATTCCTTTCTCGCTAAAGTCTAATTCTAGTACCATTACTTCTCTTGCATACACCTTCAGTGTTCCCCTCTTTACTAGTCGCTTTCTGCCTACAATGATTCTTAGGTTTTCTTAATCCTAAAAACCTTTCTCTTCATACATCTACATCTACTTATCATTCACCTCCTTCTTATCATTCACTGCCAAATTTCTTAAAACAATTACCCTTGATGCCTTCTTCCTGTCTCCTCCCTCATGTGCCTGTAACCAGGCTTCCATCTCCCCATTCAGATTTACAGACTGTCACAGACCTGATTCAGGATAAAGCTCAAATCTGGCCTCCTGCCTCCATGTTTTTCCTCCTCTGTCCAGGGCACCTCATGGGTCAGTGCCCAGACTGCTGATCATTTCTCCTAGAATCTTTCTACTTAGAATGCAGGTTTGCCCTTAGCTATCTCCTCCTCCTCCTCTTTCTTATTTTTGAGTCATGACCTTTATCTTGAACCCTGGACACTTATCATGCACTGCCTACAAGGCAGTCCCCTAAATCAAGCCAATACTCAGCTGTTTCTTCTCCATTTCTCATTCCTCTTTACCTCTGTGAGCTGTCTCACCATTCATCCATTCACTTCAGATGTCAGTATCACAGTAACAGGCTCTTCTTGTTATTCATCTCCATTATTGCAACAGCCTCTTAGCAAGTTTTCCTGGCTCTATTGTCTCCCCTGCAATCCATCCTTCTAGTCTCCAGAACAATCTTCCAGAGACATAAACCTTTTTAGGACATCCCTCTTTTCAAAAGCTTCTACAAATCCCTAAAGCTTCCTGAGTAAACTCCAGACTCCATTATCTACTATTCAAGGCCCCTTGATCTAGCATCCCAAATCCCCAATTTTGCTTTGTATACTCTATACTTCAGTAAAGTGAATCATTCTCTGCCATCCAAAGACATGCTATTTCTTTTTATAAATTAAATTCTATTTTTCTTCTTGAAAATCTGCCTTATTTTCCTCCCATCTTTTACCCACTCCCACTAAAAGAAAAGAAAAATAAACCCCTATTACAAACATATGCAGTCAATCAAAACAAGTTTTGCATTTGTTATGTCAAAAAAAAAAAAGCTGTCTTGGTCTGTATGGGATCTGTCACCTGATCTCAGGAAAAAAAAAAAAAAAGACAGCATGAAAAATCTGTCTCCATACCTCCATTCTTCTTTCACACTGTCTTTGCATCAAAATAATCCACTTTTATCACTGCCCTCATCATAAATTCACTTCTCAAAACCAGTTTCTCTCTTTTTCCTTTGAGCTTGATTACAAAAGCTCTTTACTGCTAACTAATAAGGGCACCTTGCTTGTTTGATGGGCCAATCTAGATTAGCATTGTATGGATCTTGAACTAGGGCAGGCTGTAGCAGCTAAGCAATGAACATTGCAAGATGGTTCCTGGCACTATTAACTCTGTTAATGAGGGAACTGAGAGGATTAGGACAGCAAGTGGTTAATTGTGGGAATGAAGTAAAACACACTAACTCTATCTTGTCATTCAACTCTGTGGCTAGCTGAGTTCCCTTTCTATTCAATTGAGTCTAGTCCAGTTTCTATCTTGTGAGAAAAAATGAATTCAATTGTGAGAAGTAGGAAAAAACCTTATTGCATTGTTTCAATCTAGTCCTGCACAACTAAGAAACTGGACCACCACTTCCTGCTGTTTAGAAACCCTTAGGTAAGGATCTCATTGTGCTGACCAGAGAACAAGTCAGTTCCAAGACTGAAGCAAGGAATTTTTTTTTTATAATTGTACCTCTCAAGCAACCTATATGGCTTATCTGAAAACCAGCCCTAAACTGAGCAATTAGTTATTATATCCATGTTCTTTTGATTGCTTACAGACATTGGGGAGGGGGGAGGGGGACACTTTCTTCTCCTGAATTCAGGGAATTGTACCTATTTGCTCTCCCCCTCCCAACTTGGAATGTTCCTAATCTTTCATCTCATTAGAAATTAGATTGCCTAATGTTGTACTGTTTCTTTTTAATCAAATGGCCTTATTTTGTTGTTTTTAATGTGTAAAAGTCTGTCTTTCCCAGTATTGAGAGCCCAGCTGTAAGGTAAAGAAGGGGCTATGTCTGATTTGTTAGGCAATTGACATACATTGTTTAGTAAAACAGATATGCTCAGAAGATCAAACCTTTGATAGCCTCAGTCATTTCATCTTTCACTCACCACAGGTCTTAGCACACCCAATCCTTCAGATAATGAATAGGAGTCTAATCAGGTGCTCTCTCTTGGACAGTAAATTTTAACACCTGAAGCTAAGGTATAAAAGGAAGAAAGACTGCAGTAGGGTTAGGGAATAAGAAAGATGACAGCTAAAAGGCCAATTATATTTGCATTCTCATGCATTATTAACTGAAGACCAATAAAAGCAAGTAAACTTTGGAATAGATAAGTACAACAAACACGTTTTTAAATGGATTATAAGTCCAATTTATTTACCTCAACTCCCAGCATGGATTTAATGGTTCTAATGTATGTCTCTATCCGGTCATCTTTTAGTTCAATCCAAGCAGGTGGGCTCATCTGCATACCAATAGGGCCAGCTATCTTCTCCAACATACTAACCAACTCTCGGGCTTGGTCAACAGCTCTCTTTGGGTAAAACAGTGCCCAGAAATGCATAGGAACCTGGGGACAGCCACAAATGTTTAAGTATAGCATAGGCCTGCAAAACAGGTGTTAAGTAGACACCAGAAAACACTTTTAAATGTTCCACCTTCAGGTCTTTGATTTATCACTGAGTATACGTTCTTTGCTACCTATGCTTAGGTCCTGCCTTACCTAATTTCTACTATAGAACTGCTGTACTCTATCAGAGATGGAGATATTAAGGCCAGGTAGCCAACAAAGCAATGAGTAAATTTTCCCTGCTGTCTTCTCTTACAAGTTGTATTTTAATAGGGTGATTAACTGATTCTAGGGGATGCTTTTTTTAAATCTTGGAAGAAAGAAGTGTAAAAGAGAGAAATGAGTTCCTTTGTCAGCCATAAACACAAGTCATTCATTGTCCTTCCGCTAGACAGATAAGTCAACATGATGGCTCTTGCTCACCATGAGGAACCAGTGATTACTGAAAGTACTTCTGCTGTTGCCTCACCAACTAGTGAGTTAAGAGCACAGGAGGTGAATCATCTAAGATGGAAATTCAGAATCCACAATTTTCCATTTGGCAAGCAATCTCTTTACAAAAATGGCAACAAAATCTTCCTGCTTCGACATCAGCAGCTCACAAATACTAATATTCTCTTTGTTAATTCAACAAGTTACTTACTGTTAAAATGGAAGCTTCCCGAGTTACTTCCTTAGTCCAGTTTAATTCCTGAGATGTGATGAATGAACTATTTCTCAAATTTATCCTTTCCATTGGTAGGACACGCCCTGAAATCTAAATTAAAAATAATAAATCTAAGGAAATGACCCTGTTTGACATTACCCAAAAGAGATATGCCAAGACACATGCCTTTGCCTGATATGCAAGTCCCCTCAACTTGTGCTACCTAACTTTCCACCCTCATCCCATGTTGTCCCCACCATGTACTCTTATACTCCAGCCAAAATGGACTATTCTCTATCATCCAAAGAAACACTGCTTTCCAACCCCTATGCCTTTGCTCATTTTGTCTTCTCTGTTTTGAATGCTCCCCTTTTCTCTTCACTCGCTGAATTATTTTTAGCCTATCTCACATGATACTTATTCCATAAAGTTTTATCTGATCCCTACTCAAATAACAATATTTCTTCCTTAAACCTGAAAAATACTTTATTTTTCCAATTATGTGATAATACAAGAAGTATCATATTTTATGCATTATATTATAAACATCTGAGAGAAAAGAAATCTCTTTAATTAGAACCCATATATGGTGAAAATCACTAGATTCCAAAAGATTTATTTAGAGTAAAGGGATGAATATGTCTTTCAAAGAATAAACACTGAAGGGAAAGAAAAAGCCCAGGAGAAAAAATTATGTCTCATAGGGCAATATTTTATCAAGTTTAAGGCTAATGCTAAACAAAGGTCAATCTAAGCACTAAAATAAAAATAATTAAAACTAGAAGACATAAAAACCTAAAACCAAAAGAATAGATAAAAGCTAAGAACAGAAGGGATACAGAATCACACAGGAATGAAGGCCTCTTGGACTAGAATGGAATATACCCAACACAGTCTAAAAAATAAATTTGCCTAAGCTGTTATGAATGAGATCAAGATACTTTAACTAAAAGTGAATAAGAGAGGGAATACTATATACTACTCTACAAACCTGATGTAATACAGTAATAAATAGAGCACAGGAAGAAGATAAGCAGAAAAGGGAAGCAATAATTTCCAGGAGCCAATTTCCAAAATTCAGAAATCTGAACATATTCAAGAAGTATGGATAATAAATAGGTAGACTATAGACCATAAAGCAAGGAGGCAAATTTGACCTCATATATTTCACAGAGTCCTGCTGGAATATATGGCTCTGGGAAGGCAAACCTTATTCAAAATTAACAAAAATAGGTAAAGGGGGAGGGGAGTAGCCCTGTACATGCAGAAGATATATATATGAAAATCTAGAAACTCAAGAAAGGACATAAGTGAAGAATCTGAATGGATTCCATGAAGTCACAAATTTAAAGCTGGGAAGTGTCCTCAAATGCCATCTGGTTTTCATTTTACCAATGAAAAAACTGGAGCCCACAGAGATTAAATCAGTCAACAAACATTCATTACATGTTTACTACATGTTATCCATTGTACTAAGCACTAGGGATAAAAACAAAGGCAAAAACAGTCCCTGATCTCAAGAAGCTGCCATTCTAATGGAGAAGACAATATGCTACAACCAGCTACAGTCAAATGCATACAATGTAAATAAAAAGGACTCTCTAAGACTAGATGCCTATGGAGGGAACCAAGAAAATCCTCTTATAGAAGTTGGGATTTGAGCTGGAATCTAAAGGAAACCAGAGAAGCCAGGAAGTGAAGATGAGGAAGGAGAGCATCCCATGTATGTAGCATCCAGGGAAAAGATTTGGAATTAGGAGATGAAGTGCTGGATTCAAGGAATGGCCAAAAAAATTGGTGTAGTTTAATCATTAAGCATTATTAAGAGGGAAATAAAGTATAAAAAAGACTGGAAAAATGATCTAACTAGGGTTTCAAAAAACAGGAGAATTTTATATTTTATCCCCAAGATAGCAGAGATTCAATGGAATTTGCTTAGTAGGGAAGTGACATGGTCAGGACCTGTGCTTTTGTAAAATCACTTTGGTCACTGAGAGGGGACAGACAGGCTTGGGGCAGGGAGTCCAACCAGTAGGGTATTGTAATAGTTTAGGGATGAACTGATGACAAACTATCAATCTAGTTGTAGGAACAGAAAGAAGGGATCTATATGAAAAATACTATGAAAGTAGAAACATCAAATGTTAGCAATAGATTGGCTATATGAAGTGAGTAGGAATTGAGGATGACACCTATACTATAAGTATGGGTAACTGGGAAGATGGTGATGCCCTCAAGAGGTAATTTAATAGGTAATTTTTAAAATGGGAGAATTGGGGGGGGGGGAAATTATTGAATTATGTTTCAGATGAGGTGTGTTTGACTATTTGAACTCATATTTTCTAACTCCAAAGCCAGTGGCAGGAGAAACAAAAGTAATTTTATACTGGATGTGAGTATGAGTTAGGCAAAAAGTTCAGAAAAAAGATAAACTCAGCATGATATTATAGAATTACAGAACCTTCAACTATGGGCCTATCAGCTGTACTTTGTCTATCAAAAGCATAATGCAATTTGGGGAAAGTATGACTAGACTATGATTCACAGGCAAAAAACTCTTGATGACTTAATGGACTGGAAGCTTACTACTAGTCAACAGTGACATGATGCCTAAAGCAAATGCTATTTTGAGACACTCACTGTTCAGCATGAGGGAGTGGTACCATGCATTCTACTCTGGTCAGAAACCCATCTAGGAATATGATCTTCCATTAATTTGGGGGAGTTCATATCTTAGGAAGAACACTGACAAACTCAGTTTTTAAAATGGCAAAGATAGTAAACATAGTGTAACCTGAAGATCAATTGAAGAAATGATGGATTTTTATTTTGGAAAAAATAAAAGGTTATTGGTTTTGTTTGTTTGTTTTGGTATGGGATGACATTATAGCTCTCTACAAGTATATGAAAAGTTTTCATGGCAAAGATTTGTTCTACTGAGTTCCAGAAGGCAGAACTCAGATCACTAGGGAGAAGCTACAGAAAGTACTTGTAGGCTTGATATAAAAAACATTCTAATGAAGACAGCTACAGCAAAGTGGTACAAGCTGCCATGACTAGAGAAAAATAGGACTAACTAGTCTCAAAGGGCTCATCCAATCCAGAGATTCTGAGGGAAAGAGCCCTACAAAGTAACCACAAGTAATACATAAAGAATGAAAAGAAAGAACTGGATGGAGAGAACAGAGGAATACAAAAGGCAAATATAAGTATTGTCAAAGAAGAAGAAACTACAAACCAAAAGATCCAAACAGCCTTTAAGCTGGAAAGATCAGAATAGATCAGAAAACAGAAGAGTCTTCAAATTCTATGTTCTGGATTCAAAAAAAGTCATATTAGGAGGAGGGAGAAGAAAAATGGTCCACAGAAATGTTGAAAGCAAAAACATCATATAAAACCTTAAAGAACATTTAAGTATAAGAAATGCCAAATAGCATCCTTAGCTCTAGTTTGATAACATATAGCTCATCTCCCTGTGATACATAGAAGAAATTATGAAAGACACTGAAAAATTAGATTAAGAAAATTCAAATTTGATGGAAATCTAAAAAGAAAAATTACAACTAGAAAAGGTGCGCAAGAACAAATCAAAGGCATTCAATGTCAAGATATCTTTCCTTTTTTCCCTAATGTTCCCTAAATCTCTAGTACTGATTCTGACTCCCAGTTCACATTCCTCTAGCTTGCCTTATGTACATCTGTATCCAGACAGAGACCCCATCGTATCATTTCGTTGTTGGCCATCTCATTCTTTGAAATTTTTTGCAAGAGGTTTCCCAGGGCAGTGTGGTGCTGTTTAGGACTTAGGTTGATTTGTTGAGTCAAATCCTATATAAAATTGAAAGAGGAATAAAGAATTATGAGGATTGCCTTCTTCTAATTCAGGGATACATAAGTAATACTGTTTTCAAAGTGTGGATTTGTGAAAACTCCTTCCTAATGAATTAGCAAAGATTTCCAAGCAGCTCAAAGATTTATAAAATACTTCTTAAAATTTACACAATGACTATATTAACAATGTAAAGCAAAATAACACTGAAAGATTTCAAAATTCAGATACATGCAATGATTCACTGTGATTTCAGATGTCATGAAAGCATAAGCATGCTTCCTACTATTTAGCACAGAAATAATCCAATATGAGACATATTTGATGACAGGGTCATTAATTTATTTTTTTAACTACTAATTTGTCACAAGAAAGACAGTTATTAGGAATTGAAAGTGATGTTTTTTTTTTTAAAAAGAGAATCAAAAAACCTTTTCCAAAGGAAAAAAATAACCAATACATGTATGCTTGCATGTGTACACAGAGGAGGGGACAGAAGGAGAGAGGGAAGGAGGGAGGGAGGGAGAGGGAGAGAGGGACAGAAGGAGAGAGGGAAAGAGGGAAAAAGGGAGGGAGGAAGGGAGAGAGGGAAAGAGGGAGGGAGAGAGGGAGAGAGAGACAGCCAGAGAGAGAGAGAGAGGGAGAGAGGGAGAGAGAGAGAGAGAGAGAGAGAGAGCGCATGCAAAAAAAATTTTTAAGGAAGGAGCTTGTCCTCCATTTTTAAAAAATAAGTGAAAACAGTGGGGAAGGGGAATCCCTTTCTAAAATACAAAGGTGAATGAAGTGTAGGATTTTAATGATTTTTAACAATATTTTAAAAAATATTACCTTAATGGTATGAGAATTTCCAGAAAAGGTATACTTTCAACTCCTAAAACTAAAACCTGTCAGTTAAAAACAATAATTGCCAATTTGTACAAAGTGCTTTAAGGTCTGTGAAATGCTTTATTGATATTATCTTAGTTGATTTTCATAATAATCCTGTGAAGTAAGGTATAGAAGTACAGAAATTGTGACTTAACCAGGGTCACACACAACTAGTAAGTATCTGAGGCAGAATTCAAACTCAGGTCTTCCTGGGTCTAAGCCCAGAACTATAAACACCAGGCTATCTTTCTATCAAATTCTATGTGATATAAGTCATTAGCCAGGGAATTTTATTATGCCCATGTAGTAAACTGTAAAGAGTGGCAAATTTTATCATTACCCAGTATACCTATCACTTCCAGCTCTAGGGGAGGAATTCTTAACCTCTTCGAACTTGTTTGAAAATTTTTTTTATTAATTTCAATATGACTTATTGCTTTATAATTCTAGTAAGAAGAAGACACAGAAAGGATGTGAGTGTGATGAATGCATGTAAGGTGCAGAGTGCTGGACTAATTATAGACTTATTCTTTCCACACTAAATACTCCCGTTCAATAAAAGTGGAGGCTACAAAACAAAATGACTACCAGAAGAATTAATGTCAACAAATTAGATCACTTGTCTGAGAGGAACACTTTGTTGTTAACTTGGAGGAAAAGGTAAACAAACATATAGTTGGCATAGTGGAGCAAAAAAAGGAGTGGGCAGTTTTCAGAGATTTGGTGTACAGCACTTGCAAACTCAAGAATGGTTTGAAGGAAATGATAGGAAAATTCAGAACTTGCTAAATGCAAAATGAAGCAGATCATTAATTCATCTCTGAGAAAGCAGCATTTAATTCCATCAAAAGTAAAGTGCAAGCAAATTTAGAGACATGCAAGATTCTTTGCTCCGTAAAAAGCAGATGAAATTCATTTATATTGATAATAACAATCCAAAATGTTTTTATGATGTCCTAAAGGCTATTTATGGGTCAAGATATATGGTACATCATCTCAACTATGCTACTGGTGCTGAACTGATTACAGATAAGAACATAATCCTGGAGACTGTCACCAGTCAATGCTGAAATCACTGACTGGTCATGTCGGGTAGAAGTCAATCACTCTCTAAACAAATTTCCATTTAAAGAAAGGCTTTGAACACCAGGAGGCTCCTTTGTTGTGGCACAGCATCTGATACTAATTCTATCTCAGCTAAGATTTGCATACAAAAGCTGAATGAAATTACATACAAAAGCTGAATGAAATTTATATAGCAAGAAGAGGTAATCCCCCAGGAATTCAAGAATGTCTCCACTATCCACCTCAATAAAGATAAAGGGAACAAAATGTCCTGTGACAATCACAGGAAAATCTGTTAAGATTTTTGCCAGAGCCCTTCTCAATAGGCTAATCCTTCACCTGGAAGATATGTCATCTACTTGAAAACCCTGACTTCAGAAAGGGCCTAGGAATGGTTGATATGCTATTTATTGTCTGACAACTATAGGAGAAGTGCCAGAAGCAGAACAGTGGGTTTATACACAATGTTTGTAGAAATGATCAAGGCCTTTAATACTGTCACTAATGGGGCTTACAGAAAACTATATCAAAATTTGGTTGCCTGTATTGTAAATCAATTGCATGACATTATGCTTGCCCAAGTTCTAGATTACAATTGCTTTTATGCTTTCCCAGTCACCAACAGAATAAAACACAGTTATGTGCTTGCTCCCATGCTTTTTTTTTTTTAACGTGTTTTCAATCATGTTGTCAAATGCCTTCAATGGGGACAAAGAAGGTATCAAGGTTAGTTACCACACCAATGGTAAATTCTTTAACCTTTGAAGGCTACAAGTTAAAACTAAAGTGGAGGAAGTATTGGTGCATAATTTTCTGTTTGCACATGATTGTGCACTCAATGCAGTCTCCAAAGCTGAGATCCAACAAAATATGGATTGATTCTCTGTTGCTTGTGCTCATTTTAGTCTAACAACACCAAGAAACACAGATGCTCCACCAGTCATCACCACACCATCCATACATGGAACCTTTGGTTACAGCAAATGAAGAAATTTTGAATCCTATGGATAAATTCACTATTTTGACAGTATACATTCCAGGGATGGGGACACATTGATAAGTTAAATGATAAAGCACACATTACTAGTGCTAGCTCAGCCTTTGGAAGTCTCCAAAGTAAAAGTGTGGAAAAGAAGAGTGTATAATAAGATTACCAAATTGAAAGTTTACAGAGCCATTGTGCTGACCTCATTGTTATGCCTCTGAAACCTGGATAATATACCAATGCCATGCCAGGGAACTGAATCACTTCCATTTGAATTGGCTTAGGAAGTTTCTGAAGATAACCTGGCAGGATAAGATACCAGACACTGAGGTCCTTTTTTTTTTTTTTTTTTTTTTTAAACAAACTGCCAAACATTCAAATTCTACTGCAGAGAAAACAATTCCATTGAGCTGGTCACACTTTTCAAATGCCAAACATACACCTACCAAAGTTACATTTACCTAAAAGGGAAACTCACACGGGGCAAGCACTCATGTGGAAATTAGGAAAAGCAATACTAGGACACTCCCAAGGTCTTGCTTAAGAACTCTGGAATTAATTACATGACATAGAAGGCATTGGTCCAGGACTGCCCAGTAGGGCATGCCTTCATCAGAGAAGGTTCTGTGCTCTATGAGTAAAGCAGAATTGAAGTAGTTCAAAAGAAATATGAGATGTACAAAGTCAGAAAATCCACCCCAAATGTGGGGTGGACTATTTGTGCCTGACCTGTAGTAGAGTTTTCTGAGCTTGTATTGATCTCATCAGCTGAACCCACTGTACCTTAATTCTAACATAGTTATGTCATTTAGTTCTCTTTGAGAATGAAGAACAAGAACCAATATATTTTACTTTATGCATTCAAAAACATTGAGAAGAGGATCTTTAGACTTCAACAAACTGCCAAAGGGATTCAAGACATTAAAAAAAGGTTAAGAACCCTAGAAATTATATGTCTAGAGAGCTTTCAGCTCAGAGCTCTAACAAGCTATTTAGCTTTATCAAATGACAGCTTGTAAGCACAAGACAAGTTCCTGCCAGCAGTTATATGCGAAAGTATAAAAAGCATGAATGCACTTCTTTGTATATGGTACTTTTACCACACCCTACAAGGCAGTTAACTACATCAACGAGTGTATATGTGCTATAAAATGTTTTGTGGTATTGATTCATTCAGCAATAGCAACAGTAGGTAGCTTTGAACTTTGGCATAAAGCAACAGGGAAGAAACCTTTTATTAGATAGTGATCTCTGCTGTCACTCCACATCCTATATGATGAAACTGAAAACAAACCACTGTCATCTAAGACAAATACTTGAAAATTTAAAATTAACATAGGCTTCACAGAAGATTATACACAACTTGCAGAGAGGTTAGTGGAAAATATGGTTTTAATTCAATTTGAATCTTTAAAAGGTTAAAAAAAAAAAAAACCAAGGGTGCTCTGGTTAGAACATACCATAAGGAATTAAGGGAATGAAGACAGAATATTTCTCACACCCTAGGTATGATAGAGTTGGTGACATAGTCAATAGAGTTCTGGATCTGGAATCAGTAAGACCAGAGTTAAAATCTGGCACCAGATACTTCCTAGCTGTGTGGCAGTGAGAAAGTTATGTAACCTCTGTTTGCTTCAGTTTTCTCATCTGTAAAATGGGGATAAAATACCAACTACCTCTCTCAAAATGGTTGTGAAGACTAAATGAAATAATATCTATAAGGTAATTAGCACAATGCTTGGTGCTATAAATATTATATAAATATTAGCTCTTCTTATCATCATCATCAAATATTGAGAAAAAGGGAAATGAATTGTGAAGTAGCCATGAAAATTTTTCCATTAAAAAACAAATAATTACTATCTTAATTTGCTCTCTCCAACTTGCTTTCTACAGTTTCTTCTTGGAGAGAGCACCTAACATCACTTCTGCTCCTCAATTACAACAGATCCCTCTGGGAGCTTTTCTCTATCACTTTCAGACTTCAGTCCCTCACAGATGAATTCACTTCTCTTCTTTTGCTTTGCTCCTTCCAGGTGGTTCTTTGCTGCTACTTAATCTCACACCTTCTTTTGGAACTGAAGTGTTGTTACAAAAAGATTGGGCAAATTCACTGTTCAAAAAGAATATTATTTATGGCTCTTTATACTTATCCAACATCTTTCTTCAGAACCACATGGCAGTGTGGGAGAGTGAGAAGAGCACAGGACTTTGAATCAGAAGATCTAGGTTCAAATTCTACCTCTCTTACTTACCTGTTTGACTTTGGGCAAATCGCTTTAGCTCTTGGGGTAAAATGAGGAGGTTGGAATAGACGATCTCCAAGTCCCTTGCACTTCTAATATAGTATTTTTCTATGAATTCAAACATTCATTGTATCCCTGGAAAGAAAAGAATTTCTCCCTAATTTACAAAGGGGAAAAACTAAAGCATGAAATAATGATGAGGCTTGTTTAAGGTCATAATGGAAGTCAGTATATATATATATATATATATATATATATACCACTACTTTCTCAGCTCAATGATTAAATATCATTCTTTAAAGCAAGAGTTGTCTTGTTATCTTCTGATAATAAAGTGCTAAAGACTACAGGATTCTAACCTTCATGGCTCTAAAGTCTTTCTTCATTTTTTCTGGGATCCCGGTCATGAAGGATAGCTCTGGAAGTAGTAAGATCTCTCCTTTTAAAAGCTGAGGGAAGAAAAAAGTATAGGGAAGAAATAATGAAGGAAAAGAGATATGGTAGGATGCCACAATTCCCATTGTTCTTTGGTGACTGCTGACTACATGGCCAGCTGTGCATATCAGGGCTTCCAGGCACATCCTTCAGTTTGCCATACTCAGCAATACATGGTTCTGAGTAAGAAATAGAGCTACCAATAGAATGTACAATATTGATGTTACCAGGAAAAAAAGTAAGGAAAAGAGACCTTTGTATTTTCTAAGTCCCAAGCCACAGCTATAGTCAAGCTTTGGTGAACAGTCTTATTAGCATTGTGCAGCTTTGCATATGGGTATATAGCTCATTTCTTCCATTCCTACTTTTTTTTTTTTTTTTTTTTTGCATTCAGTGTTTGTATCTGATGACATGTGATGAAGTCAATGGAAAGAGGCAGGGGAAAGACTTTATATGTATGTGGACAGGGTTAAGACAGCTTTCTCCCAAAAGAATGAGATTCTACTAATTTTTTCCTTTTATTTTCCTTTTATTTAACTGATGATCTCCTTTGATATCTCTTTGTGGACATTAATCATAACAAAGTGTCAAGGGTCAGCTCTGACTTCATTACTCTTCACATGTATATAAATAACTTTTAAAATTCCCAAAATATACTCCTTATAATCTCATGAGTTGGGCAGTAGATGATCTGTCATTACAGTAGAAGTTGTCATTGTTATATAAAAACCTTTGGGCAGAATTTTTCAACAACAATGTAATAATTATTCCACCAAATTGTTCTGGAAATGATTGAGATTAGCCATGAACTTAACAGAGAAGTGTAGATGTCACAGCCCTACTTACCCTCCCTTGGTTATTCTGTCTTTCACTAGGCCTGTGGATTAGAAGTGGCTGGTCTTCTTCCTTTACTGTAATTCCATAGTTTTTGCTAGAGAAATGTAGAGGCAGAAAAAATGTTCAGAAGAACATTCATGTTCTTAACAAGTTCCAGCAACTCAGCTTTCTTAACCAATTCTGTGGCATAATATTTGCATAACAGTCCTTGTCAGGAATCCACTGGGAAGAAATCATCACTTATTAATAGAGTAAAACAAAAAAGATCAATTTGTTATATGAGTTAAGAAATGGTAAAGTGAGCTTAATAGTCTAGAAAAGATTTGTTATCTACTGTTATCAGGTTAAATAGGCTTTGGTAACCAGACAGGACTAAACATTAATAAATCATTAGCTCAATCACTTAATGATAATGATAGTGATCATTTAAATATAAAGCACTTTAAAGTTTGTGAAATACTTTAAAAATAATTCTCATTTTATCCTTATAACCACCTTAGGAATTAGGTGCTATTATTATCTGTATTTTACAGATGAAAAAACTGAGGCATACAGCTAATAAATAACTTGCCCAGGGTCACACAGCAAATAAGACATCTGAAGCTGGATTTGAATTCAAATCTTCCTGGCTCCAGACCAAAGGATCTATATATACACACTGTTGTCATTCAGTAACAAGAGAAACTACCAGTGAGCTGGAAGATTTAAGTGTAGAGGATAGCACATTCATATCAAATATCGTGACAATTACTCCTTAGCCTATTATCTAAGAAAAAATCATGCTCTACGAGGAGATTCACGTTTCTTCATTCTCTTTTTTCTCTGGGTCCACACTCAATCTTTCCTACCTGTAGTATTCCAAGAATGTAATCTCCTTCCCATCAGACATTATGAAGCTATCTTTTGGAGTTTTATTCCAGTCAATATCATCAATTCGATAGGTACGATTGTTGTATCGGGTTATAACAATGTTGCCAACCAAAAGCTTGGTACATTCATCCTGGAAGTTTTCACTGCTCTGCTGATATATAGCATGCCTTTCAGGGAAATGAATCAAAGAGTTTTGATTATATAAATATGGAAGAGACAAAAGCAAAGAAACTGGAATCAGAATAGGAGATCTTTCCCCTTCCTCCTTCCCTCTTCCCCTTCTCTCTCTTTGCTCAGAAATGCCAATTATTTGTGGCTTCAACTTTCTCATCCACAAAATAGGACAATAATCACTTTTCTCACTGCTAAATTAACCAAATTGAAAATCACCATCATAAAACAGATAATGCTACAAAAACATTTTATGAAAAGCTAAATTGTGAAAGAGGGAATGACCTTGTGTTTAGCCCCTGATGGCAGAACCAAAAGTCATGGTATTAGTCATAGAGGCAAATTTAATCACTATGTCTCCAAAACTTTCCTATTAATTAAAGGTACTAAAAATTAAAAAGAATTGGTAGCCACAAAAAGAACTGGGTTCTCCTCCATTGGAAGTCTTCAAGATGAGACAGGAAAAGCTCTATTTGGATATGTATGGATTTCCTTTTCAGATATAGGATAGACTAAATGGTCATAGAGATCTTTTTCTAACTCAAATTCTATGATTTTCTGATCTGATGTAAATCTTATGCTACTAAAAATAGAATTGATAAATTCTTGCCTTGATTTGGCTATAATTTTCATGAAGGGTAAAGAGGTAGATTTTTCAAACTTTAAAGGTTTATTATTGATTCCCAGCAAAATTATAGAAGAGATTATTTAAATAAATGGTTTGTATAGGACAGGAAGCAATGATCACTAGAAACCAGTATGGACTTCCAATGAACAAGTTATTCTAAACTTCATTTCAGTTAGTAGACAGGAGTTCAGGAACATGTTATAACATTGTATTTGTAGGTTTCAAGTAAGGCCTTTGACAGCTACATGTACAAAATGGAGATTTTATATATGTGTATGTGTATACATGTTTTATATCTATATCTATAAACATATATACACACACACATATATATACACATATATATTCCATTCCATTAACATAATCCTCATCCTAATTGACAGCCTCATCACCTCTCACTCAGACTATCATATTATCTTACAATTTTATTTCAACTTTCTTCCCTTTCCAATAGAGCTTCCATACGGTGACTAAGAATAGCCTTCCTATTTCAATGACTTTTTTCTGCCTCTAGAATAAAATATCAATTTTTTTTATCTGAAGTTGAAATCTTTAATTATCTGTCCTGCATCCTCCTTTTTCAGATTTCACATGATTCCTAGTTATGTACTTTATTAAATTGGGATCAGTCATTATTTCCTGTACTTCACATTTCATCTCCTGTTTGTCCATGTGTTCACAAAACCTGTCTCTCATACTTCTCCTTCTTAAAAATCCTTTTAAGCACACTTATCTTCCAAGATTCAGCTCATGTGTCACTCACTTTCCCTATACCCCAGCCCTGAAGCCATTCTAGTTGTTAATGCTATCTCTGACTTCAAATTACTTTGTATTTCTTTTTTTTAAGCTTGAGTTACATCCCCCACTGGAATGGAAACTCCTTCAGGGCAGCTACCTTTTTCATTTTTATCTCTGTCTCAATATCCAGAACTTATACTTAATAAATGTCTGTTGAAATCAATTTCAGTATGGTCAGAGAAGAAAGGGATAGAAAAAGGCAATAGGTTTCAGGAAAAATTATCAGAAAGTGGCTTTTCCACAATTACCCCTGACAGTTCAATTTAGAGAACAGGACCCTATATCTATTATTTCTAAAAAAAATTGGCTTAAAAGTACTATTAAAAAGAAGTTTTTGTCTATTTCAAAATTTAATGAAACACATGCTCTAGCACTCTCTCCTAGGATCAGAATGCCACATTTGCTGCTGATTTTTTTTTAATTAAAAGTTTTTATTTTCAAAACATACGCTTGGATAATTTTTCAACATTGACCCTTGCAAAACCTTGTGTTGCAATTTTTCTCCCTCCCCTAGATGGCAAGTAATCCAATATATGTTAAATATGTAAAAATATATATTAAGCACAATATATGTATACATATTTTAAAAGGGGAAAAAAATGAGAAAGAAAACAAAAAGCAAGCAAAAAAGAACAAAAGAAGTGAAAATGCTATGTTGTGATCCACATTCAATCCCATAGTCCTTTCTCTGGATGCAGATGGCTCTCTCCTTCCCAAGTCTATTGGAATTGGCCTGAATCCCCTCATTGTTGAAAAGAGCCACATCCATCAGAATTAATCATTGTATAATTTTTCTGTTGCTATGTACAATGACCTTCTAGTTCTGTTCATTCATTTAGCATCAATTCATGTAAGTCTCCCCAGACCTTTCTGAAATCATCCTGCTCATAATTTTTTACAGAACAATAATATTCCATAACATTTATATATCATAACTTATTCATCCATTCTCCAACTCCAAACTGCAGTTTCTTGCCACTGCAAAAAGGGCCACAAACCTTTTTGCTCCTGGGTCACTTTCCCTCCTTTATGATTTCCTTGGAATACAGATCCATTAGAAACACTGCTGGATCAAAGGGTATGTACAGTTTTATGGCCCTTTGGACATAGTTCCAGACTCCAGAATGGTCAGATCAGTTCACAACTACACCAATAAGCTACATTTGCTTCTAAGGTTTCAGAAGGACTGGAATGTTTCTTTTGCTTATTTGTAAGAAAATTGTAGCTCCCAACTTTGTAGGATTTCCCATCTATTATGTACTTTCTTAAATCAGGAAAGTTTCCATGATTATAGTGAGCATTGATAAAGTTTGCAAGACACTTAAGATATCGCTTCACTTGACCCTATGACAGCCCATTTTATTATCCCCGTTTTATAGGTGAGGAAATCAGAGTTGTTAAGTAATTTCCCCTAGAGTCACAGTTAGGGAACAGATGAGGGCAGAATTTGAACTCAGGTTTTCTTTCCGAGTCTACCAATTTATACACCATGTTATCTAGTAACTTCTGATCATAAAATTTGCAATTGCCATTAGCCACAACTCATAGTCATGACAAGATATGGCTTCTACCTTTGAGATGGGGGAGTAAAGAAGAGGAAGGAAAAAGTAATAAAAGAATACATTTTAACAATCTGTTTATTAGTGCTATATTCCTCTTTTTTTTTGAGTCATTCATCTCCAGGATATATTCCTCTCAGAAATCTTTTCAGCCTCTCTATTCTGGTACTTCTCATACTGGAAAGCGGTCCCCACCCCATCCCCTCTTTAGATTGGCTGGTTCCTCTCATTACCTACCGCTATTTTAAGAGGAGATTCAAGCCATTGAGATTTTCTTTCCTCTCCTGGCTGTTCTCCTTCATCTCCTACTCTCCCCACCCCAATTTCAAGTGCCTTTTTTATGTTATATTCTGCCATTTTAATATTCCCTGAAGCAGGGCCTGTCTTTCTGCCTATGTGTATTTGGTCTAGCACATGGTAAGAACTTAAATGATTGTTCACTCGGCCTTGTGAATGTTGTTTAAAAAAACATAGTGGACTTATGTGGAGAGAATAGATAAATTTCTACCCAGAGAATCCAAACTGTTCTCTATCATTATATTCTTCTTCCTTCTCCCCCTCCTCAATTCTGCTTTTGTTCTTCCCATTCACAAGACCACAAGTTTGATTGTCCTTAACTTCACTCATGTTATTGAAACTTCACCTTTTAGTGATCTAAGTTTTCTTTTAGAAGCTCTGACTAATCTTCTGTTCAGAAGAAAGACAAGTGGAATTTTACTGAGAAGTCTTCAAGATTGAACCCAGAAGTAATACAGAGTGAAAAAGGCAAAGGCAAAAGATAAACTTAATAATGCAAATAAAGTCAACATGGAAAGGTAACTAATTCTTATCAAATATAATGGTTCATTCCTATTATATTGATAAAATCAAAAATACATCTCTTCTTTGTATATAACAATTTAACTATTTTAGGGAATGTATCCTTTAAAGGGATTTGTTAATAAGTATCTAATATCAAAATACAACATACATTTAAAAACATAAAAATATCAAGTCTGGACCATTCTAAAGTTGTAATAGCTGAATATAAGTTACATTTTGAGGGACTTTGTTGTTGTTTTGAATCTAAGTTCTTTGTATGCGCAGTGGACTGATCAGTACAAAGAAAGCACTTCTTTTTACAAAAGTTACATTAAGAGATGAGCAGTGATAGAGCAGTATAAATAATAATTTAAATTGGCATAATGCTTTCTGATCAAAACCATATCTAGGACTAGGTATCCTGGGTTTTGTTTATAGAGAAACAGACATCTCATAATCCTTCAGCAGAAACAACTGAGCTTAGAATCCAATTAGCACTTAATTCTCCCACTTTAATTTGCCTTAAATATTTCTGTTTCCATATCATGAATTACAAAGTTGATCTGTGTTTCTTGCTGCTTCTTCCTAGCTGCTGTTCAATTTACTATTCTTCAGAGAGTTCCCCTATGCTCAAAAAGTTATCAAACTGTGCATACCCTTTGATCCAGCAGTGCTACTATTGGGCTTATATCTCAAAGAGATCTTAAAAGAGGGAAAGGAACCTGTATGTGCAAAAATGTTTGCGGCAGCCCTCTTGGTAGTGGCCAGAAACTGGAAACTGAGGGGATGACCATCAATTGGAGAATGGGTAAATAAATTGTGGTATATGAATGTTATGGAATATTATTGTTCTGTAAGAAATGACCGACAGGATGATTTCAGAAAGGCCTGGAGAGACTTACATGAACTGATGCTGAATGAAATGAGCAGGACCAGGAGATCATTATATACTTCAACAACAATACTATATGAGGATGTATTCTGATGGAAGTGGCCCTCTTCAACAATGAGATGAACTAAATCAGTTACAATTGTTCAGTAATAAATAGAACCAGCTACACCCAGGAAAAGAACTATGGAAAATGAGTGTGAACCACTACACTGCATTTCCAATCCCTCTGTTTTTTTCCACCTGCATTTTTTATTTCCTTCACAGGTTAAGTGTACATTATTTCAAAGTCCGATTTTTCTTGCAGCAAAATAACTGTATGGACATATATACATATACTGTTTTTAACATATACTTTAATATGTTTAACATGTATTGGTCTACCTGCCATCTGGGGGGGGGGGGAAGAGGGGAAAAATTGGAACAAAAGGTTTTGCAATTGTCAATGCTGAAAAATTACCCATGCATATGTCTTGTAAATAAAAAGCTACAATTAAAAAAAGAGAGAGTTCCCTCAAATTAAGTACAGGGTTTAAACCTATATTTCACTAGCAAAGGAAATTCCCTATTAGGTCAACCAACACCTGTGGTCTTAAGAGTTACGTGGTATACCCAGAAGCTATTTAATTTGTTTGAGGATTTCTGAGTCATTTGCAGAGAGATAATTAAATCCATGGGGTTTGATGAGATTATACCCCAAAACAGAGCTTCAACATATATATATATATATATATATATATATATATATATATGCGCATATATATATATATATATATATATATATATATATATATTTATTTATTTATTTATATAAATAAATATATATATATATACTTATGTGTGTGTGTGTTTTGATATGGATGGTACAGAGAAAACTAGGTAACTGCCAGAGCGCTTCAGGGAAAATGTCATCAAAACCTGAAAAATGCAACATCCCAATGCTGGGGTGTCTGAAACTGGAAAGCACCTGTAATCTAGAAGTCATCTATATGGAGTTGATTTCAGCTTTGTTAATTTGGAATTATGCCCAAAGGGCTATCAAAATGTGCATACTCTTTGATTTCAGCAGTATCTCTACTGGGCCTGTATCCCAAAGAGATCTTAAAGAAGGGAAAGGGACCCACACATGCAAAAATGTTTGTAGCAGCCCTTTTTGTAGTGGCAAGGAACTGGAAAGTCACTGGAAATTGAGTGAATGCCCGTCAGTTGGAGAATGGCTGAATAAGTTATGATATATGAATGTTATGGAATATTATTCTATAAGAATATTCTATTCTATTCTATAAGAAATGATCAGCAGAATGATTTCAGAAAGTCCTGGAGAGACTTACATGAATTGATGCTAAGTGAAATGAACAGAACAAGGAAATCATTGTATACGGCAACAACTAAGACTATAAGATGATCAATCCTGATGGACACGACTCTTTTCAACAATGAGATGATTGAGGCCAGTTCCAATGATCTTGTGATGAAGAGAGTCATTTACACCCAGAGAGAGAAAGTGAGTGTGGCTCACAACATAGAATTTTCACTCTTTGTTGTTGTTTGCTTGAATTTTAATTTTTCTCATTTTTTTCCTTTTTGATCTGATTTTTCTCGTGCAGCAAGATAATTGTATATGTATGCATTTATTAGATTTAACACATTTTTAACATGTTTAACATATATTGGATTACTTGCTGTCTAGAGGAGGAGGTAAGAAGGGGGAGGAACTGGAACACAAGCTTTTGGAAGAGTGAATGTTGAAAAATTGTCTATGTATATGTTTTTAAAATAAAAAGCTTTAATAATTTTTTTAAAAAGGATTTCAGCTTTGTGCTAAAAAGACTGGAGAACTTCCTAGGGAGCAATGTTTAAAGGTACAGTGGTTGTGGAGAAGACAAACTACACTAGGTTAAGCCAAGTAATCAGACTAGTAAAATGTAAACCAAGTTCTTGAGGTCAGGAGGTGTCTTACTTTTAAATTTATATCCAAAGGGCAGCTAGGTGGTACAATGGATAGAGCAAGGGTTCTCAAACTACAGCCCTCGGGCCAGATGCAGCCTGCTGGGTTATGGCAAATGGGCTGAGGTGAGGGGCGGAGACAGAGTGTGAGCTTTTGTTTTTACTATAGTCTGGACCTCCAACAGTCTGAGGGACAGTGAACTGGCCCCCTATTTAAAACGTTTGAGGACACTGGGATAGAGCACTAGCCCTGAAGTCAGGAGGACCCAAGTTCAAATCTGGATGGCTCCATATGATCTTGTTACATTTATGAAAGCATAAACACCACAAAAAAGTATACCAGCAATTCATTTAAAGGACAGAATACTTGCAGGAAACAAAACTTTGTCCACATGTCTCCACATGAACTACTTAAGTATAAGCCAATGAGAATAAAGCTGAACCAAACCTGACCTAACTGATCCAAGAAACCTGAGAGGTAGATCACTTGAACCATTGCCTCTACTATCTCAACAGGGATAAGATGCCTCAGTTTTAGAAACAAAAGTTCCTACTTGAGGAATGACACTCAAGTGAATGCAAAGAATCTCAGCATAATTTTCCTAGAAATGTAGACAAAATAAGAACATGCTGCTAGATGCACTCAAGAAAGGAATCTGAAGAAAGTCAAATAAACAGAAGCATTCACATAACTTTTTACCAGGATCCTTGGCTCTATTCTCACTAGACTTCACACAATGCTGTTGGGAGATGTTTTTTTTTCCCCCCAGTGATATTTTGAAAATAAAAAATGGCACTCACCGGACAGAAAAAGAACTACTGCTTTTGTTAGGAGATGAGTCCCTTCTATGTGCTGAATGTTTATTTTTACTAACCTCTGGTATGCAAGTACTCCTCACAGGGCCATCTTCAATCTTCTGATCTATCTGGCTACTAGACTCCGTTGGCTCTGGGGAGGTCTATTTAATTTATTAACTTATTTTAATTAATTAAATTTAATTAATTAGTTGATTAAAGCTTATTTAATTTTGCCTGATACCTACATAGGGTCAGCTTTCTCATGTAGCTATCAAATCCAAGATTCTGGACTCTGACAGGTGAATTTATGCCTCATTTAATTTGGAAGCCAGACTTCTTTGCACTTTCCAAACCTTAGCACAAAAGCATAAAGTCTCTTTTCTAATCCTTACCTTCTAGTTCTTCTCTATGAACTGACTTCCCCTTTAGAATGTAAGCTTTTTGAGAGCAGGGATCATTTTGCTGGTTTGTATTAGTATCCAGTGTTTAGCATGAGGCCTGACATATAATAAACATTTAATAAATGCTTTATTATTTTTTATTAATTAGTTATTTCTAATGAGGAAACCTCCTTTACCAGTGCAGATTGGTAATTGTTTTACAATTTTTTATTTCAAGAAGTGCCTGTGTGCCCGGGATTTGCCTAGACCTCCCTTTCTTCAAGGCCAGATTTCTCTAAAACTGCCTCTTTGTTGGATAAACTGAAACAATGCCTTGAAAAGTTTTCTTATAACAAAGAATCTCCCAGGTATATATCAAAATTACTTAGGATTCTTTGAAAGATACAACAGAGATAACTTGTTCAGTGACCACTTGATGATTGACATCATGTGCAGCAGCATAAAACAAGGAGACCTATGCTCATCAAATGTGTTCATCATTTCATGGAGGTGATCCAGTGCAAAGTCTAAGTTGAAGAGAGATTCCCTATAGATGGTGAGATCCTCTAGTTCTAGCTGCCTACAAATAGGACTGCATGTGGATTATAAGCTCAATGACTAAATAATGTGAAATGAGAGACAGTAATCCAATGAGAAGTATTTTTGTCTAGAACAATTCTATCTTAATTTTAGGCATCACACTTGAGGAGAGTCATTGAGAGGTTACAGCATCTCCAGGAGAGTGAACAGATGGTGAAGTAACCAGAGCCCATGCCATATGAAACTCAGATGAAGGAAGTGAGAAGAATATAAGACTCAGGTGAGGTCATGAGAGCTGTCTTCAAATACTTAAAGAATTTGTATACAAGTCTAGTGGGGGGGGGTAGTGAATTTGGTAAAGAAAAAGTCAGACTTGTACTTGGCTACAAAGGCAGAATGAATAGAAAGAAGCTGCAGAGAGGCAGACTTGGGATTGATAGAAGGAAACACTCTCACAATTTTTGTTCATATTAAGAATGGGTTGCCTTGGGACGTAGTGTGATCCCCTAAGTAAGTCTTTCTGTAAGAAAATGTTGAAAAAACACTTATTGGAGATCTTGTAAAGAAGATTCTTGTTTTTAATTGGGCTTTGTAGTTAATTTCAAGTCAAAACAGTTCAGGTTTTGCTGATGGTTTCATTGTTTATTTTGCTATTTTTTTAGCTCATTAATTTTTTTTCCCCTGAAGCAACTGAGTTTAAGTGACTTGCCCTGGGTCACACAGCTAGGAAGTGTTAAGTGTCTGAGATCAGATTTAAACTCAGGTCCTCCTGAATTCAGGGCTACCTAGCTGCTCATTAATTTTTTTAAAAATATACTAGAAGCAAATAACTGACAGGAAACCTGGGGCCTTAAAAAAGTCACTTCTTTGAAAACACAAAGCAGAGACTGTATAATGATAATGATAATCAAAATGACTGCATAAATGCAAAGTATATTTGAGATGAGCAGCAGAGGTGTCACTAGCATTAAAGGGGATGCAGAACACTTTCTAGCAAGTAGTGAAATTTTACCTGGGAAGGAAATCAGGAAATATAAGACAGGAATGAGGAAGAGCATTCCAGGGATGGGATGTGAGAGGGGGAGGGTACAGTCAATGAAGAGGGAGAGAGCAGGGAATAATTATAATCCAAATGACAAAGTGCTCAAAAAGACCTAATATATGAATAACTAAGAAGCAGCTATTATAGAGAAAATGACGTTTTCAGACAAATTATCTAAAATAAAGAAGCCTACAATGATGTTGCAATTGAGAAGTGATGTACTTACAAAGTTTTATGCTTTCAAAAATATAGAATATATATCAAAATTGTATGTGGCAGTCATCTACCACTATTTGGCTTCAACCTATCTTTCCAATCTAATTTCACATTACTCTCCCACATGCATCTGAGGTTTCAGGCAAAATGTGAACACCTTGCTCAGCATCACTTTCCACAATCCTTTCTGTCCTTCAAAGCTCATTTTAACTCTTACCTCTTCCCAGAAGCATTCCTTGATCTTTCTCCTTTCTCCCTCCCATTGTTCCTCTCCATGTCGGCCTTTCCCAAACCCTGATACTTGCTCGGTGAGATGAGAAATTGGTTTAGGTGTTGATGATGGTGCAGCACTAGGAGTCAGATTTGTAGAGGAATGTCATAGCACCAGCTTCTCCTTGCAATTCCAAGAGGGGTCTTAATGAGGGATGAGATAGCCAACACTAAGAAAAACTTCCATATTTTTCCAAATTCATTCCTTGTGTCATGAATTCTAAGAGCAGAGTTCTTCCAGTTTCAATCTCTGCTTTTCATTACTGGTCCTAGGAGCATTCAAAGCTCTCCATAACTAGATCCCCTCTTACTTTTCTAGTCTTCTGCTCAGTGACCATGACCTCCCTGCCCATGCTTTTTTGCTGACTGTCTCTTCCCCCTCTCATCCCCATACCTGGAATGCTCTTCCTCATTCCTCTTTTCTGTCTCTTGATTTCCTTCCTATGTAAAATTTCACCTTTTACAAGAAAACTTTCTGCATTCCTATTCATTCTGGTGTCTTTCCTCTGTTGCTTATCTCCTATGTACCTTGCATTTATTTATGCAGTCTGTATACAGTTGTTGGCATGTTGCCTCCCTTTAGATTATAAGCTCCCTGAGATCAGGAATTTCACTTCTGTCTTGTGCCACCAGAGAGTAATACAATACTTGGCATAAGCAGATACTTAATAAATGACTACGGTTTAATGAAGTGGTTTCCAAGATTGGGAGTATGGTGTGGAGACTTGTGGAAAAGTTTCTTGGGAAAATGCCATTTTTCATTTTCATCCCCTCCATCCCACGCCCCAATCCCAGTATAGCCATATCCTGCCCTCCAAATCACCTCACAGCTACAACAGGCATTCCTTTAGTTGATAAACACACCATCCCCACACCCTTTTCAATTTAAGTAAGACAAAGCAAGCTTCAAAAGACAGCAGACACTCCATAGTCCAGCCATACAGTTGCTCACATAGGATGCTCCATCTCCCACTTCCAAGCTTTTGTACTGGCCATCCTCCATACCTGGAATGTTCTTCCTTCATACCTCTACTTCCTAAAATCCCTGGTTTCCTTTTAGTTTCCTTTCACCTACTGTGAAATACGTTTCCTTTGAGTTATTATTGCTTTCTCCTCTAAGGCAATTTTGATTTACGTATATTCTTCGATAAACATATACAAATATACATTTTTATTCCTATTAGAACTCCTTAAAGGATTTTTATTTTCACCTTTGTGTTTCCATGGCTTAGCACAGTGCCTGACACATAGCAGGTATTAGACAAATGCTTCTTTACTAATACCTGGGAACCAGATTAGGGGGGTTAGTGAAGCTGTGCCATCACATCTTTTAACAATGGCTTCATCAGCTTCCTAAAATCCCTTTATCCCTCCAAAATTCTATGATTAAATTGCCAATGTTCAATTCTGGATAACAACTCTATTCCAATACCTAACTGGCTATTAAAGACTGCTATAATCACAAAACTATTCTCCATTAAGGTCATTATAAATTCATGCTCTATGATCTAAGCTAAACTTTCACAGATATTCATCAACCTTCTTATGCCTCCTTATTAGCTTATCAGATTCCCTAAATACTATTCTAAGCCTACGTTTCAAAAGTCCTCTTATTCAAATGACAACTTCACTGGAAAAACCAAGAGTAGACAATGTAATAAACAATTTTTCTCCCCAAACTTAAAACTTATCTTTATTCATTTCTCCCACCTCAACAGAAGATGTGCACCTTTATAATAAAGCTAGTCAACAATTAAGTCAACAAGCATTTATTAAGTACCTACTGAATGTCAGGCACTGTGATAAGCCCTGAGGAAACAAATTATTGTCATCTTTCCAGGACTTCAAGTATATATCAATTACTCACTCCTAATACTCTCTTTCCTGCTTTTAAAAATATTCAAGTCTCCCTTATCTTTAAAAAAGCAAAAAAACAAACAAAAAAAAAAAAAAAACACCACTCAAGACAACAAAACTCTCTTTCAGTGGGAAATTTTCTTTTTAAGTTTGATTGATGCTTGTTTACATCAGATATTTCCTAGTATTGTCCCTCCCATATAGAAATAACTCCTTTGTCATAAAGGAGTTAAGCAAAACTAATTGATGGTATATAAGTAATATTTGATACTATCAGTCCTCTACTTCTCTAGTGATAACAAATATGTTTCATCCCTATGGAACCAATATTGTTCATTTGAGTTCAACTATCTTTTAGTGTCATTTTCATCTACATTGTTGTAGTAATTCTTATTTGTATTTAATTCTCCTACTTTGGCTTACTGTATTCTGCATTAGCTCCCAATTCTTTCCTTTATTTCTCTGAATTCTTCATATTTATAATTTTTTACAACTCAGTAATTTTTCTGTTTCTTCAGCCATTCACCAATCAATGGTAACCTGCTTTCTTTCCAGTATTTCGCTACCATAACAAGTATAACTGCAAATATTTGGTATTTTGGTATTTCAAGCTTTTTCTCCCCCATCTCCTTGGAGGCCCAATATTGGGATCAATAGATCAAAGTATCTGAACAATTTAGTAATTTGTTTCTAACAATTCCAAATAATTTTCCAAAATGTTTGGGACCAACTCACAATGCCAATAGTGCATTAACATGTTTATCTTACCCAAACAGTCCCAATACTAATTTTTTTGTTTTATCATCTCTGTCACCTTGACAGGTCTGAAATGACAATTAAGTTGATTTAATGCAATTTTCTTTCATTATTTTCAAACATTTTTTCTTGTGACTATTGCTGGTTTACAATTCTTTTAAAAACCATTACATCCTTTGATGACTTATTAGGGAATAAATCTCAGATTAGAATTGATTTATGCATGAACTCTATAATCCTTGGATTATCAGACTTTTATTCAAGCACTGCCAAACTGAGAATCAGTCTGCTACCTACTTCTCTATATCATCCTACCAATCTACCCTTTTACTCCTTGTCAACTAGATTCTATCTCCACCACCATTACACATAGTGTTTCTTTAAAGGTCATTATTAACTCTTAATTGCCAAATTGAATAGTCTTTTCCAGTACCACCATCTCATCCACTCACATAACATCCAACACTGAGTCATTTCGAATGACTTTGTGGGAGACATCTGCTAACAAGAATAGTCCTCCATCTGTGCGTCTAATGCTAGCTGCGTAGCCTGGCCAGATTTGCAACCTTAAATGGGGAACAAACAAAAAAACAAAACAAAAATAAGCACCCTTTAATTTGGGTATTTTGGAGAAAGACTAACATATCTATCCTTATGTTTAAAATAATGACACTAGCCAAAAACACTGCTCCCTTGTAACATAATGATAGAATGTGGTCATTGACAGAGCTAAATCTAAAATCAGTTTGATTTCACTTTAAAAGTTTTAAAAGAAAGCATATGATTAGATTTTATAAATTTTTTTATCATCATTCCTTTATTCATCCTGTTTTTATATCAACAAAAGTATAAATAGGAAAAATCTGGGAAGAATACACACAAAATAATGAGAAATATGTTACTAACCTGTGCTGTTGTAGTATCATAGCGCTTGATGGGTCATAGAAATTTCTTCCCACAAGTTTCATATCTAAAAGTTTCATTACCCTGCCAAAAGAAAACTTCAAGATAAGTGTTCTAGCAGAAAACAATTAATTGCCAAGATTAACAGACCTTCCTCTGTCCCATAATTAACAACTTTTATACAATTAAAACAAATTTCCAAAGGAAAAATTAAAGTACTAGTATTCATTTTGAAGTAGAAGGTGTGTTTGTGCGTGTGTATATGTGTTCATATGTGTGTATATATATGCATGTATATACAAACATATATCACACAAATACACATATATGCATGCATGTGTGTGTATATATATATATATAAAATCTTAATTTTATTGAGAATATTCCCCATTCTCTTATCTAGAAAACCATCCCTGATAATTTAGAATTTTAAGAGAAAAAAAAGGGGGCAGCTAGGTGGCGCAGTGGATAGAGCACCAGCCCTGAATTCAGGAGGACCTGAGTTCAAATGTGGTCTCAGACACTTAGCACTTCCTAGCTGTGTGACCCTGGGCAAATCACTTAACCCCAGCCTCAGGAAAAAAAAAAAAGAGAAAAAAAAAAAGCAGTTCAACAAAATTGACATATTGTATATACATATATGTATTTAAGTGTTTATTTGGTGTAACTTCATGACTAAAATTTGCCATAATAAAATGATATATTTTTGTGCAATCTCATTGCTAGTAATTTTCATAAAATGTTCAATTTACTTCTCTACTTTGTACAATATTACTATTATTACTAAAAAAAAAAAAGAACAGAAGAACATTTACTTTTGAGGTGTTAAATTCATCAAATTTTTTTCTTTGGCAAAGGAAAAATTTTCCTCTACTCAAAAATAAAGAAAGCTATTTCCAATTACCAAAAAGAAAATGGGAATGGTATTCTACCAAACTGAAAATAGGTAGTGTATAACATGATCTTATGAAAATTACATTTATTCTTAAAATGGAAAAAGCAAATAAGAGCAGTCATTTAAAATCTCTAAAAATATAGTGTAAGGCATAGATGATGTGCTGAACTGCTTCCCCCCTACCCTTATAAAAATATTTATAAGGAATGCATTGATGTATAGGGAAAGAGGATACAGCTATGCATTTATAAAGGATAACAAAAATAATTTTTTAATTTCCAGGAAAAATTTATATAATCAAGGAGAAGTAGTATGATAGATATTTCAATATATTATTCCCAACAGTGTATGCACACACACACACACACACACACACACACACACACACACACGCGTGCTTTATATATATATTAATTTCATGAGTCCCTACCAGAACCCAAAAGACCCATGGTTTTTTTTACCTAATTCAAAACTTGTTTTGATAGACCTAATTTTCTTTATTGGGCCTATTGCTTTTTGAAAATACAATCATTAACTAAGACAGAATAGGGGTCATCCTTTTTAACTGTTTGAAACTTTAAATTAAGCCCAAGCTGCAGGTAATACTAAAATATCTTCCTCAAGAACATTAATATTAAATTTAAGAGGAAAACTGAAGACAAATAAATTAGAAGAGCAAAAGTGTCTAGATAGCCTAATAATTTCCTTCACTCCCGACTAGTTCTCACCGCCGGAAAACAACATTGTAGAAAGGAATACACAAATCAGAGCTGGGTTCCAAGATCTTGGTCATCTGAATTTTGATGCTAATCTCAGTACCATCAGTCTTCCTCTGACTCTTCAACTCAACAGCCTAACAAGAAATAAAATTTAAATGAAAATTTTAAATGACAAGTTCCTAAGCCTTAACATATTCCAATTGTTTCTGACACATGAATTATAGCAAACCATTACTAGGCAAAAACCTCAATTGGATTTGAAAAATCCTAAGCTCCAGAAAAGGTCATTTAAACATTACCCACATTCCCTAAATATTAAAAAATCATAATCAAGAGTTGAAGGAGTACTTCAAATGTATTCAAAATAACCTCAATTCCTAGATGCAAAAATTTTCAACTACTTTCTTAGAGCAAGAAGGTACATCTAAATTTACTATTCTTATAAGAACTTCCAAGTTATTATGTACAAAAATCTTCTAAAAAATCGTTGGGAATTTACAAATAAAATATTCAAGGACTACAGGTCTTCTCACCACATGACTCCAAGCCACATGACTAAGATTTCCATTTAAAAAATAACATCTTGCTCTTTTTATAGTGGCAAAGAATTGGAAATTGTGGGAATGTTTGTCAATCAGGGAATGGCTGAACAAATTATGGTATATGCATGTAATGGGACTATTGATAATAAGAAATGATGAGCCAGCAGATTTCAGAAAAATCTGTAAAGACTTAACATGAATTGATGATGAAGTAAGCAGAATCAGGAGAACAATTTACACTGTAACAGCAACACTACAATAATCAACTAATAAAGATTTAGCTCTTCTCAGCTATACAATGATTCAAGACAATTCAAAAACAATCATAATGAAAAATTCTATCTGCACCCAGATAAAGAAATATGGGGTCTGAATGCAGGTCAAAGCATACTATTTTCACTTTTTAAAATTTTCTTTCTCATGGTTTCTCCCTTTTATTCAGATTTTCTTTCACAACTTGACTAATGTGAAAATATGTTTAACAAAACTGCACATGTCTAACCTATGTCAGATTGTTTGCTTTCTTGGGGAAAAGGAAGGGAAGAAAAGGAAGAAGAAAAATTTGGACCTTAAAATCTTACAAAAATGAATGTTGAAAAGTATCTTTACATATATTTGGAAAAAAGAAAATACTATTATATGGGGGGGGAAAAGAACAATGACTATGACTCACTTGCTGAAGTCTAATGGGCAGATAGAGGATGGATCCATCAAAAGCAGTGACATCTCCAGTAACAGATCGATGGTCCTTCAACATGCCAAACCTCATACTCTTGCATTCCACATTGGGGCTAAGAATCATGCAAAAAGTTCAAACTGAGTAAAAAAAGAAGCATTTCTTACATTATCACTAGTACAAGGCAGTTATGTTCATAACCACTGCCCCATCTAGTGGCTATACAAAAGTCTGAATCACCTTCATGACAAAAGCTGTGATAAAACTTTTCTGTGAAAATTCATAATTAAACAGGAAAATAAGAAACCAAGAAAATGATATTCATTTAACTACTTGTAAAGCTCAATACTAGGTTACAAAGGTCATTAAAACAATCAATTCCATAAGCATTTACTTAAATGCCCTATATGTGCAAGTATCTTCAAAAATAAAAAGGGAAGAAAAAAAAAAAGTTCCTTTTCTCAAGGAGCTGGGGGAAATACAACAACACATACTAGAAAAGCAATTACAAAATACATAATAAAGCAATATGGGAAGATAATAAGTCAATAAGCACTTATCAAGCACCTATTATGTGTCAAGACCCATGCTAGGCATTGGGGATTCAAAGAAAGGCAAAGACAGTCCTTACTTTCAAGCTTATAATCTGAAAGAGGAGATAAATTGCTGACAACTATGTACAAATAAGCCATATGCTGAATAAACAGGAAACCAACAGGAGAAAGCACTAGGGTTAAGAAGCACTGGGAAAAGCTTCTTATAGGACTTGAGTTTTTAGCTGGGACTTGAAGGAAGCCAAGAAGGCAGAGGTGAGGAGAGCATGGTGGTTCTGCCAGAGAAAATGCCAACGTGAAAATGGAATATCTTGTTTTATAAACAGCAAGGAGTCACTGTTGCTGAATGGAAGACTATGTGATGGTAATATTTAGGGCTAGGGAAAGTATAAGATGATTGGAAAAGTAGATAGGGATTGGATCACTGAATGTCAAACAGATAATTCTGTATTTGATCCTGGAAGTGATAGGGAGCCACTTAAGTTTACTGAATAGAGGAGTGATGTGGTCTGGATCTGCATTTTATGAAAATCACTTGGATAGCTGAATGGAGGATGGATTGGAGTAGGAAGGTATTTGTGACAAGGGGACAACCATCAGGCTATTGCTACTGTCTCGGTGAGAGGTTACCGTGGGCCTATACTAAGATGGGATAATATCAGAGGAGAGAGAGTACATATTTGAGAGATGTTGCAAAGGTAAAATTGACAGAACTTGGCAACAGACTGGATATAAGGTGGAGTAAGTACAGTAATTTGAAATTTAGTGAGGAAGACAAGTTGGCAGCTATGATGCAAGTTTGGGAAGACTGTCACCCAATGAGTTAAGTGATTTAACCAAGAAGAGACTGACCTGATTTGCCTTTGGGAAACTGCAAGGATAGTACTACAAACTGTGGTGGTTTAGGAAATGCATCCCATGGGGGCATCACTAGAAGAAAACTTTAAAGGAAGATGGGGATTCTAAGAATATTAGGAAGAAGAAAACGTATCTGAGAAATGGGGAAGAGCAAAGAGATTAAAGATAGAATGTCAGGTTCAAAGAATCTCAAGTGCCAGGCCAGTATGAATTGAAAGGAAAAATAAGAAAAGAAGTAATATGAAGTTTCCCTAGAAAAGTATGCTGGGGCCAAATTATGAACAGTCAGTTGGGACCCACTGAAGACTGTTGAATGAGCTTTGGGCAGATTATCATGGCAACTCTAAGGAGGAGACTGGAAGCAGGTAGAGCAATGTCTTCAGAGAAGGACATTGAGTAGCAGGAGAGGAATTATCGATGAGTCACAGAGTAGGGCAACGAGAAGCACTTCTCACTAAATACAATTCTAGTTCCTCCACTATCTCCAGAACCATCCTTGTCCTATGATACATTCCAATTTAAAAGTTAGTTTGGGGGCAGCTAGATGGCACAGTAGCTAGAGCACTACCCCTGAAGTCAAGAAGACCTGAGTTCAAATCTGGCCTCAGATACTTAATACTTCCTAGCCGTGTGACCCTGGGCAAGTCACTTAACCCCAATTGACTCAGAAAAATAAATAAAATTTTATATATATATATATGTGTGTGTGTGTGTGTGTGTGTGTGTATAATTAACAAAAGTGAGGTAAAATCTGACAGCAAACAGAAAGTAGATCATAATTATAATAAAGCATACTACAATGCAGAATAGAATACTTTATGAAGTAATACCTAAGGTCTAGAGAAGGGAGGTTGATTTCTGATGAGGGAGATCAGTGATGATTTTAGGATAGAGGCAGCACTTGAGTTTTAAGACATAAGAGTAGAATTTCAAAAAGAGTGGAGGGAAAGGGGGGAAAGCATTTCACACATAGGAAACAATGTGAACAAAGGCACAAGGCTGAATGTGTTCAAAGAATGACAAGTGATTCAGTGTAGTTAATCACAGAGTTTATGGAAAGAAGCAGAGAAAGAAAAGCCTAGAAAGTAAGGAAGCCCTGAGATTTAAAGATCCTTATCAAGCCAGAGTTTGAACTTGACCCTTTAAGCAGCAGGGACCACAGAAGATTTTTGTGTGGGCATAACATAACTGGGTCTGTGTCAAAGAAGGAATTGATCTAGCAGTTGAAGGAAGGACAAATTACAAGTTATTATAATAAACCAGGCAGATGTCTATGGAGTTTCTTTGATTCTAGGACCAAAAGTATCACATTTAATAATTTTGATTATATCCAAAATACTACAAAAAAGGCATCATTACAGAGAGAAAGAACATAATTCACCTCTGATACTTTCTACCTGTGTACAGGCCTTGGACAGATCTTAACCTCCCAGAGCCCCATTTTCCTGAGCTGCAAAATGAGGGGGCTAGCCTAGATGGCTCTGAAGCTCCAAATTTATGAACACAAAAGATGGAATTCTTTGAACCTGCCAGTCTTCCAAACTAAAGGGGGAAGTATGTTCAAAGATTTAAAAAAAAAAAAAAAAAAAAAGATCATAAAGGATATTCAAAGCTAGAAATTTCAACAAAATTTTACCAAGACTGAAATCTCATATATTAGAAGGATTATTTCAAGGGGCTAATAAGTCAACCCCTCCCCTAAATTATAGGCACAAAAATGTCCTGTATCCCAACCAAGTTAATGAAGTCCACTACAAGTATATACTCAGCAATTCTATTATTTTTCCTCTTCTTGAGTCCCTAATAAACTCACTGTAGCTGTTACAAATGTTTCTCCTTAAATTCCCAAATGCTTTCCAATTGTTTTCCAATTCTTACTCTCAGAAGAATATGCCTTTTATTTTACAGATATAAGCCCTTAGCTCTTAGCATATTCTTCTTCCATTCAGCATATTGGTACATGATATGCCCTGAATCTACCCAGTTTCTGCCTGAAAGAAAAGACCTGGATCCCAAACTTATTGTTCTTCTCTAGCAATCTCCTATTTCACCCTAACACCTATAAAGTCTTTGACTAAAGAGTCTTTTAAAATACTTTTATGTAATAATATTAATACTGGTCACCCTGGTTTAAGGGCCTACTATGTCATGTGCTGGCAATATAATATGCAGAAAAGCATATCCTGCCCCCATCCTCAAGGAGCTTGCCTTCTAATGAGGGAAAATAACACCTGAAGGGAGATAGGAGGAGGAAAGAGATGAAGGCTTTCTACAACAAGAAAAAGCTCAGAGTCAGGACAGTAACCTGAAGATGGATGAATGAATGGTTGGGCATTCTCCTTGAAATAATGGTTCTAGAATGAACCAGTAAATCATAAGCAGATGTCCTAGAGCCTAGAGAGTCCTTTCAATAAGAAAAGTCTAGAGATGGTATAAGCTTCCAAAGGTAAGAAGTTTTTGAGACTTGGTAAAGAAAATCTGAAGATTCACAAGGGCAACATGAGGAGAAAGGAAGAGCTGACTTAAAATTACTTTACCCTCTAGTCTTCAAATACTGTCTACTCATATAGACTTAGAAATTTTGAAGTCATCTTTGACTTCTAATATCAGACCAAATCATCAAACCCCATCAATTTTCCTTGTCCCAAATTTATCCGATCAGAACACTGAAGCTTTTGTCACTTTGAGAATTGCTAAAACAGTCTTCTCAGTGATTCTGTATCTTTAACTTATACTGCACATCACTGTTTATCACACTATCCCTCTCCTTAACAGCTTCAAATAAAATAAACTAATAAGGCTAATGAGTCTCGGTTTCAAAAATTTTCTTTTAAGTGCCTGAAGGATGGGAGACCATAATGATAGAATGCATAAATATGAATTAAAATTTAATAACCAAAAGGCCAAAAAGAGGGGAACTAACAATCAAGGAGTGAATGGGAAAGATCCAAGGCAACACAACTAAAATCATATTAAACTTAAAAGTTTTTTACATTAACAAGATAAATATAACTAAAATAAGAAAAACTATCAAATGAGAGAAAATTGTTGCATCAAATATTTTGAATAAGTATCAGGTAACTGACAAATATTAAGACTTTTTCCATTAAATGCTGAAAGGAAATGAATACTTTTCAAAATACAAATCATATTAAAAACACTCAGTATTAAAAGTTATTAATATTATTTTAAGAGAAATGTTAAGAGATGTACATTAAACAATTGAGGATTCATGGATTCATTTCATAGTCATCAAATTAGCAGAGATAATAATAGTGTTGGAGAGACTATCTGAGAATATAAGCACACCAATGCACTGCACTTAAATTAAGGGCAATCACCAATACTGATTTCAAAAGCCAAATGCTTAAACACATCTTCCTGACCTCACTTGAAAAATGGAATACTACTGATAATGCACCATCAGCTATGATGTGTTTTTTAAATGGTTTTGTTTAATTTGTTTCCTTGTGACAAAGGAAGACTCTATATGGAACAAGGGGTTGATATTGGGATATGTCTGTGGTATTAAAAAAAAAAACCCAGATACAAAGAAATTGGCAGAATTTTGTTGTTTTTAAAATAGAAGGATATTTTACTACATGTAAGCAAAACCTCTCTTTTGTTTATTCTCCTAAATAAAGACCGTATAGCTGACTGCATAATACAAATAAAGTTATCTTTCACCTGGCTTTAATATCTTTTACTATCTAGCTCCAACCTACCTATTCCTTATTTCACAATTATTTTTTACCCTTCTTTCCAGATTTGGAAGACTAGCTGTTCCCTCATTTTACATGTCATCTCCTGCCTCTGTTCATTCACAGAGGGATTCTTTCATGCCTGCAATATAGTCTCTCTTTTCTACTTGAACAGAATCTTTTTTTTTCCTTCAAGGTTCAACTCAGGTACCAAATATTCCATAAAAGCTTTAATGGTTTCCCAGATGAAACTGTTCTCTTTCCTCAAATTTTCTTTGAATACTTTGTCTAGAAGTCTTCTATGCCCCCATTTTACATATATATACATACACACACATATATATAGACATATATATATATATATTTTATTATTGTCTATGTATGTGTTTTATGAGCTTTTATATAATGTCAACTCCTTAAGGGCAAGGACTGTTTATAAAGAACTGTTTATCTTTATATCCTGTGTTAAGCATAGTGTCTGGCACATAGTACATACTTAATAAATATTTGACTGAATTCAACTAGAAAAATGGCTAAACAAATTGCAATGATATACCACAATGGAATAATTATTTTCCTATTAAAAATTACAGAGGAAGATTATAAAGTTATAAAATAATGCAGAGGGAATAAAGCAAACTTTTAAAAACTTACATGTTATTTATGACCAATAAAACAAAAATATTTAAATATGATGCCAGAAAAGAGACTGGAAGGAGATAATATATTTCCAGTTAACATAAGTTGCTTAAGTAGGTAAGCCCTATGCTAAATGCTGGGAATAAAAAGACAAACGTGAAAGAGTCCATGCCCCTAAACAGCTTATATTCTAATGGAAGAGACAACACAGATAGATAGACAGTGCATGTGCATTATTTGGGAGGAGCAAACATTTTAATATTTCTTCATTTGTGAGAGCTATGGTCACATATGTGCTTACTTCTAATGACACTCAGCCTGACTCAGAACATTTGACATCCCTCTCACCTTTAGATAGTTTTCTGTCAACTAGGGGGTAGATTTTGTGCCTATGTGTATACTTCATTTCTTTCTTTTGCTGATTTAAAAAATTGGCTACTACTAAGATGATTGATCAAACAGAGATTCATTAATATAATGGAATAATCTTGTGACATAAGAAATGACAAAAGGGATGATTTCAAAGAACCTTGTGAGAATTGCTATAGATTGAAATGATCAGAACCCAGAGAACAATTTATACAATAAAAACATTATAAAGACAGATAGCTCTGAAAGGCACTAATTAACGCAATGACAATCCAGGATGACGATAAAGCAGGTTACCAACCTCCTGAAAGAGAAGTGGTGAATTGGGGCACTGAGTAAGATATTTTCTGGGATATGGCCAATGTGGAAATCTGTTTTGCTTGTGTATTGTTGTGTGTATTATTATATCCCCAAAAGTGGGGAGAGGTTGTGGGAGGATAAGAAAAGAGATTTTGTTCATCTATGTGCTTCTTGGGGGTGGCATGAGTTTCTTGAAATTAGAAGAACATAAAGAACATCAATTAAAAAATAATTGCTATAAAGAAAAAAGTGTTTGTTGCAGGCAAGGGATCCCTGAGTCCTGAAGCCTGAGAAAAGGTCCGGTAATGAAAGTCACTTTTGTATAGAGTAAATCCCTCTCTCGTTTGTGAGATGTCCAAGTCATCTAATAAGATCTATGCATCTTAACTGGACTACAAAGTACCGGTCCAAAAAACATTTTAGGGATTTCTCCTCCATTCTACTTATTCTTGCAGACCTAGAAAGCTGGTCCTCAGTAAGGGAATAATGAATTCTGACAAATACTGGCATAAGAAGAAGCATCCTGTCCCAGCGCTGTAACATGTCAGACATCACAAACACTAAGAAATAAAGTAAACACAACTTAGCAGCCGAGGAACTTGTCTATTTAAACCTCACTGAAAACCCATGGGCCACAATAAAAGTTAGACGTGGGGAAAGAAAGGCTGGTTTTTAAAGGTATAGGATTATCTAAGGTGATAAAAATATGGCTTCAGGGCTGCCTGTGTGAGCTCAATGACTATAGCAAAGGGAATATGCCCATTCAAAGTGTTTTTAAAGATGTAAGACATCACAAGGTTTCTGACAGAACTGAACACATTTAAACATTTGACTCCATGCCAGGCAATTTGCCCCACACCACTGCGAAGGATAGACCAGACACACTGAAGGCCCAGCCAGAGGACTGGGTCATCCCACACCAGGTGGCGCCTGAGCTGGGTGGAGTATAAGGAGGGTAAAAGCAGAGCCCTCTGTGCTGGTGAGAGGCGAGGATGAATGTGTGCAGGGACAGCAGCCACAGGAGGGGCCCCCCATGTAAGGAAGCAAGCAGGAGGCGAGAGAAGCAGAGAGAAGCAAGCAGGGAGGTCGGGGGAGAGAGGCAGAGGAGGAGGAGAAGGCCCCAGGCACAAGCCCTCAGTGAGCACTCAGGAAGGCCCCCCCATGGAGGGGGTGGATCTCTAAGGAGGGCCTTTCAAGTCAGATAGGGAGCTTGTCCTTTACTCCCGGGGCGAGCTGTTTAGACAGGGTGAAGACAGGGCTCAAAGAGAGACCATGCTGCGTCGGTACAGATTGGAGAGGCTGGTATTCTAGCAGTCAAGAGGTGGCTGGCACCATTTAAAGTAACAAGTTGTGACAATACAGATTACATGTTTTAATTATTTAGAAAATCAAGTCACAGATTGGGTCATTTTTTAAAAATTGGTACAGAAGGTAGAACTATCACTGCAGTCTTACTTGGAAAACTAAGCTCTAAATACTTTGTTACTTTAATTTTCCTTAAAAAAAATTTTTTTATTAAGACTTACAATATCTTCTATTATTTTAGCACAAACTTGACCTTAGTAAAAGCTGACTTTCTAGCATTCAGTCCCAAAGTGCACATGTAAACATCTTGGGGGGGGGGGGGGGGAGACTGGTGGCGCCATTTTGAGAAGGGTTTTTGAATGCAGTTCAGAGGGTAGTTCTTGGTATCCTAGATAACGTCTTGCCACATAGAAGTTTCTCCCCCTTTTTTTCTTTGAAATGCTTTCCTACCAGTTTACTCATTTAGCCAATGGTCCAAATGATACAGCCAATGTTCTAAATACGGATTTTCACATTCATGACAACAGACATGTTGCCTCAATTTGAGAAGGGTGTATTGTTTTAATTCAGAATTCATCTTTCTGGCTGGTAATCTTAGCTCGTTTTGGGAAATTTTGTTTAAAGTGGATTTGACTTTTGGCATACTTTTAAAACTTTCTTGTTTTTTTAAAGTCTTATCACCTTAAAAAAAGAATATAGTTTCTTTTTGGACAGAGAATTTAGGATTCATGGCCAATGCTTCCTAATTTTGTGGATACTGTATTACAATTTTCCCCATTGTCCCTTTTCCCTATTTGAAAAGTAGTCCTGTAGTCCTGATTAAAGTTCTATGACAGACAATTTCTGTGGGCCTTGTGATAGCTTGAAATAGTTTTTTTCTTTCTATAGAATGTTAAGAATTCATACTGAAGTAAAAGTTTTTAATTTTGGACCTTCCAAGGTTTGAATCCTAAAGATGCTCTGAATATCACAACTGGTCTTCAATAAATGTCTCCACACTAATATGTTGAGTGAATCTATTGATTCAAGTTTCCTATTGTATTCTTCATATTGGCGATTTTTTTCATTGTGTCCTTCCATTTTTTAAAAACATTTTAAAATACTTGTTGGCTCTGTTTCCTCCCATGATTTTTAAAATCTTTATTCTTTTGGCCTTATTGTTTTCGTATTCACATTGACTTGCTTACATTTTCTCCAATATGTCCTATAGTCAGTTGAAGACATTTAAGAATATCTCATATTGGGTCTTTTTCCATCAAAATTGTTTAGTAGCTTTACATTATTTTAAAAACTATCAGGATTTTTCTTGGTTCATTCATTTTGGATAACTTTTAATTTCTTGTAGTTTTTAAACCATTTTTCTTCTCTTTAGTGCCTTTTATTTGTAAGTTTTTTTGGGGGGCTAAGGGGAATGTATGATGAGGATAACCTGGGTCCTTTCAAACACCTCATCATCATGACTAAAACGTTATCAAAAACTGTCTCTTGTTGAGCAGACTGGGAATTCAAGCTATCAAACTATATTCTTTTTGACCAGGTAAAAGAGATAATTTTTTATGTTTTTATCCTCTTTAATATGTAATGCATGAGGTCAGACTATCTTTTATTTCTCCAACCTCACCACTTAACAGAAATTTTTTTTTTGCTCCAAGCTAAATTGGCCTTTTCATCGTCCCTTACACCTATTTATCCCCATTTTGGAATATTAATTGTTATGCAGTTCCAAGGGCCTCCTCACATCTTACCTATCTTTCACATCAAGCCTTCCTTTTTAAATGAAACTTTTCCTCACAAATTTTGTATACACAGATGTCTTCCACCCTCCCTTGACCTCTCATCACACTTTCTATCTCTACCATATCTTTTGAGCATTTGATCATAAATGACTATATGACAAATGAAAAGCTCTTCAGAAAGTGGTACAGAGCAGATTTACTGGAAGCAGTTTATTGCCTACAATATAGTTTGAACACTCCAAACTAGAGACTTGGATAGTATGAATTAGCTACTTGGGAGGTCTGTAGTCCAACTGTTTGGAAAGAGATGAAAATGGTCCAGGATTGTTGACACCAGAGAGTAGAATTGTGCTTGTATTGCATCAAATGATAAGGATTAGGAATGAGCTATTCTTTAATTGAATCATGTCTTATTTCTCCCAATAAAATTGGAAGATATTTAAAGGAAGAGATTACCTTATACTTCCTTTGCAATCCACCCAAGTTATTAGACTACACTATTAGTTTAATAACAAATACCAATTCAATTAAACCTATAGGGAAAGGTGCTTAAACTGTGACAATGTATTTGTAATAGATAATATGCCAGACTGTAGCAAAGAATCTATATCTATTCCCAGGTCCATTTAGTGGGTAATCTTTTGCAGGTTTGACCAAACTCCAGGTATGGAATAGTCAGAATTCCCCCAAACCAGAGACTGTAATCCAGCTTTCATTGATCTTCTGTGGTATATAGAAGCAGCACTTCAGACTGCTGACCTGAGATCAATTATTTCAGTTCTGAGAGAGAAAAAGAAACTTTTGTATTATGCCATCAGGCACATATGTATACACAAATGCACACAGTAAAGCAAGATGTTCAGAACTTAAGAAAAAGGTTGACATTAGCAATTATCTAAGGACTCTTTCCATTTCTCCTATATGTCCCTAATTTTTCATTATTCCTGTCTGTTCCAAAATTGGGTTCCCAAAACTACCCAATAATTCAAGAGACTAGCAGGTCCTCTCCTTTTAATCCCCCTTTGTTGCATATGACAGGTCACATTTTTGTTATTCTCCATAACTTTGGAGCTGGTCTCCTACCTATCCAGGGCAAGGGAATAATATAAACAAAAAATATCACACCCAGACATCAATTATTTTCCTTATACTATAGTTTCATACATGAACTGGAAATCAAAGAAATCACCTTATGACCAGACATACTGAAAAAACTAATAATAATTAATTTTTAAGATGTAGGAATGGAAAAATAATCTGAGTTCCTAAAAGAAGGAAGCCAATAAAGATTTTTGATATATACTAAAATCTATAATCTCTGATAGCCTACTATTTCACTGCCCCACATCACACCAAAGTGTAGGCAAGATTAGCAGAATTGCACACAATATAATTTTCAGTTTTAGAAGGATCAAAAGAGAAAAAATTCACCATTACCTGAAAGTCACATGATACTGATACACAGCTTCATTCTGACAGTGTATTTTGACTAGGTTCAATCCCAAAGGTTGAGGGGTTCCTTTTGATCCTTGTTTCACAAGGGGCTCTCTGGGAAAAAATACACACACACCAAAAAAACAACACAAGAATAGACAAGCTGGAGGAAGTAAGAACATTTCATGATTTTTTCTCAGACATCTAAAAACCAGAAGAAATTACAGGATCCAGATGTAAGTTCTGAACCACAATATTAGAAGAAACATTCTTAGCTGAATCGGTTTTGAAAATTCAACTAAAGTATTTATTAAGCGCCTACTATATATAGGTGGACTATCATGCTAGGCTCTAAAGGATACAAAGTTAACAAAAAAAAAAAAAAAAAAAAATCACTCCCTGACCACATGGAGCTTTACTCTAGCAAAAGGATAATACAAGTACAAATAGCTATATTGTTGTTGTTGACTCACTATTACATTAGAGAGAGGTAAAACAAAAGTCTGAGGGGGACAGGCCAACACAGAGTACGGCTAACCCTGAGAAGCAAGACTGCTTTTTCTATTTGAGTATTACAGAGAGGCACCATGGCATAATGAATGTATAGTTGGTCTCAGAATCAGAAAAAACTGGAATCAAGCCCAATCTTTGACACAAACTGGTTGTGTGACCATGGACATTTAATTTGTCAAAGCTCTAGACAAATAAAACTATAAGGTACAGAGATGATGCAAATCTGCACTGCCTAAGGGAATTTTCTCATCTAAGAGTTCCACATTATTAATGAAATAACAGCTCCAGTATGAATCGCTAGTCTATAGTTAGAGGTTTAAATGGATTTAAGTATAAATTCACAAAGAAAAATTTTAGTAATGTTCTCCTCCCTCTCCCAGTTAACTTCTCCAATTTGGTGTTATGATAAGGAATTGCTCCTCTACCAGTCCCACTATACTGCCACAATGTTAAACCTAGGTAACCTAGAAAGAATTCAGGAACAGGCCTGCAGATCATATTTATGCCACCCTAGGACCAGATGGGACTAGTTAAATTTGGAGAGGATCACCAACAGGTGATGATTTCTTTAGTCACAAAAATTCATGAAGATACCTACAAAAATGTAGAGATGTTGAAATATTCATTAGTGGAGAGAATACTATGCCAATTAAAATACAAAATTCCATAAATATTTCATAAAAGGAACTGTCCTGTTAAAACTGAGCTGGAACTGGAGGGGAAAGAGTGAATCATAATTCTCCTCTCTAGCAATTGTTATCCAATAACTTTCATCATTTGTTACTCTTCTTTACAAATCACATAAACTCTCCAATTACCAAAAAATATTACCTATCCTACTGGGATTCTAGTCTCATAAAAAGTTCCCTGGGCCTAAACATAGAAATTAACTAGAAGGGCTCCAGTCATCATAAGCCACAAAGACAATGTTCCTCACTTACTTTTTCTCCATCTGTTCAATAGGAATATCTGGAGGATGATCTTGATAGAGGGGGAATGAGGATTTGGGTGATGGTAATGATGATGATGATAACAGTGAAGTATCTGGAGATGATAAATCACTTGGTGCTTTATACATTGCTCTGCCTAGGCCAATAGTTGGTCTTCCCAAAGAAACCTCCAAATTCCCTCTTCCAAGGGTCCTAAATTTATAAACATTAATTTTAAAAAATTCAGTACTTTTATCGATGTTCAATTTTTGTCACTTCCAAATCTAATTTATTCCTGGAATAGTCTACAAAATGAACTGAGTGCAGTTTTTGAAAATAAATTGCAGATGACAGTGATATACAACAGAACATACTATGAAAGCAGAGCAAAATCACATCTACCAACTGCTTTTGGTGTTGACTGTCTATATCACTTCCCATATCAGAAGTGATACACCAGTGTACCTCATTTGACTTAAGAATTATTTTAGAGTCAGAATTAGACTTCCTAAGAGAGAGATGGAAAATATATTCACTGTCTTATCAGGAAATTGCATGTTTTCCCTCTTTTTAGTGAGCAAAAAAGAATGCTATTCCTAGAAAATGTCTAAGGTCTGTTATCACAAAGTCAGTTTTATGAAGATAGGTAGATCAAGCCTTCTTAAAAAAAAAATTTTTTTTTGTTCTCAAAGTCAGTTAAATTATCTTTCTGAATTTTAAGTTTGTCTGAGAACTAAACAACACGTACCTATTCCAACCAAGGGAGACTGATGCCATCTTGCTGTCCCCAGCTGCCAACACCAAAGGGCCTGGGAAGGTTGGTTGGTTCAGAAGATCTTCTTGGCCTTTAGACACCATATCCAAACTCAAGCCTCGGCCTAAAATGCCTCTACCTTAATAAAAAGGATCAAATGTTTGCTAGAGTTATAGGCTAAAAAGAAATTTCTAAATGATCGATTTCTTTGGAGATAGAAATTACAAGGATGATAAAAGAGAAAGCAAACCACTATGATTTCTTTATTAGCCTTCCTTCCACTTACCTACAGTTGGTATCTCTCTTCTCAAAGGGGAACGGGGTGCTGTCTCAAACCCCAACCCACGGAACATAGATTGCAAACCGACAGACTCCTATATAAGTGCAAATGATAAATAATTATCAAAATGAGAAAATTTTTAAGAGCCAAAAATACTAGTGATTTTCTCAAGCTTCTGGCAGAAATGAAAGTCCTTTAACTTCTTTATTTAATCCTGGTAGTATCATAAGGTTGAGGGATAAAAGTGTAATTGAATCTCTTTGTAGCATTCCTATTGCAAAACAACCAATTTATTAAACAATTGTCTAATAGTTCATGGAAAGACAATTTAAAAGTAGCTAATTCTGAAGAGGAAAAAAAACTGGGAATAATTATATTAAGTTCAATTATATTGACAACTAGAGTAGTACAGTGGATAGAGCAGGGGTTCTCAAACTACGGCCCGTGGGCCAGATTCAGCGGGCCAGGTTATGGCAAATAGGCTGAGGGGTGGAGACAATATAAGTTTTTGTTTTTACTATAGTCCAGCCCTTCCACAGTCTGAGGGACATTGAACTGGCCCCCTATTTAAAAAGTTTGAGGATACTGGGATAGAGAGCATGGACCTAGAGTCTAGAAGCTTCATCTTTGTGGGCTCAAATCTGGCCTCTGTCACTTATACCACCATGTGACCCTGGGCATTTAATGAAGTGGAAAAAGAAATGGCAAACCTTTACAGCAGCTCTGCCAAGAAAGCCCTCAATGAGGTCATAAGTTCAGAGACAACTAAATAACAATATCTAAGGGAGAACACAGCACAGGTAGAACGAATATGCTGTTGAAAAGATCTGTACTTTATTTCTAGTTCTATAAATAACTCCAACATATCATTTCATAGAACTATGGAAACTTTTAGAGCTAGCAACTATCTAAGTTCAGCCACCTCTCTCTCTGTTTTAGAATTAGAAAATTAGGCCTAGGGAGGGTATTTAGTCCAAGGTCACATGGCAAGAGTCAAGACTAAAAAACAAATCTCCTGATTTATATAGACCAGTGTTCTTCCCACTGTATTCCATACCCCATAATCTTTGTTTTACCTAGAAAAAATTTTATTCACTTCAAACAGGGCAGATTAAAATATCTATGCAAAATAATTTTAGTAAGAGAAAGGAATTATATAACTCTTCACTGGAATATATAAAATGAGCCATATATGTTAAGTAGAAAATACAAAAAAAAAAAAAAACTTTTTAAAAATTAATTTAAGTTTCATGAATTTCTTGAATTATTGAGACAGAATAAATTAAGGGGGAAAGTGGAAATAGCCTAAATGCAGTTCTGACTTTCTTATCAACTTTTCGCAATAAAGCTGACTTTTTAAGAATAACAAAGATTTCATTTTTCTTACAGCTTCTCAGTGGGTACAAGGTTTTTACTACTCCATTTACAGATTCCTTGTCTCATGTTAAACTTACTATAATAATGTCAATATTGTATGCCATATGAATAGAGAGATCTCAAACAATTTGAGTATAATCCTACGTTACTGGAAAATGTTTTATCTTCCTGCAAAACAATAATACATTTTACACACTGCTGCCTAATTGCTTAATGTAATTTTCCCTTGATTTTCCAAATTCTTTTGTTCTTTTGAGTCTTATTTATGTAGTCAAATATTGTTCCTTTTATCATATATACAATGGCTTAAAGATACTAAGTATTTATAAATCAAATAAACTTTGCCTAAAAAATGCAAACAAATGAAAAAAAACTCCTTTCCCTTAAGGAATAAGGGCAAAGAGCCTTATCAAAATAATAAACAACCAAAAATCCATTAGGTTGACAACTATTATCTCTACAATGTCCGCACACTGTAAAGATAGCAACCATCACCATCACTATACTGCTAACAACGGGAAAAAAAGAACTTAGAAAGCAGCAAGTGATCATGTCTTGATTTGTCTTGAAAACTACTTCTTACAAAATCTGGAAAGGCACCAAAGGGAAGTGGTTATGTACAAATATCAGTGTCCTATTTGTGAAGCACTTTCATGTTCATGATTAAATTCAAAAGTTAGAAACTCAAGAATAGTAGGACAAAAAGTATGTTCACAATTAGACAAGAACAACATTATTAATGAACTTCCTGTGTTCTTACCTGGTGCAATTGCTCATACTGTAGGCTTGGTTCCTTTGACCTCCCAAATGAATTGCCTTGGACTGCTTGCCCTGCTCTACCCATAGCTGTGTCCATAAGTTTGGGAACATGTGGCCGAGTTCCTGGCAGCCGCATACTTGGAAGTGAATGAAAAGGAGGAGTTCCTCTGAACGGAGGTCGAATAGGATCCATTGGTTGGCTGTAGAGGACATTGGTGTTGATCCTATTTTGGTTAATCACCTGTCCACAAATCAAAAATACAAAGATTCCTAACTCATTTTAACCCTTCAAAAAAGTCCATAAGAATATAAGAAATGTCACAATTTCTCCAAACTCCTCCCCATTTCCATGCTGCCTGTCATTCTTATTCTAAGAATGGCTCCAAAATACATTTTGGAGCAAAATATCAGTTAATTGACAAGCACATATTAAAAACTTACTTTATGTGAGGCACTTGGCTAAGTGTCTGGAATACAAACACAGAGATATAAGATGGTAAGAGAGATAATGTCCAATGAAGCTAGACAGGTTGGTGCTGAATTGTGAAGGGTTTTAAAAGCTAAATAGAGAAGTTTGTATTTCATCCTAGAGGCAAAAGGAAGCTATTTTGAGTTTTCTGAGCTCCAGAATGTAGAGTCCCTTCTATCGGAATATTTTATCCTGTCCATTAAGTCTTCATAATAATCAGCAATCTCATTTCTTGTCCCTACCTCCAAATCTTCAACTTCCCTTATTTATTAGCCTCCTTTCTACTTCAAACATTCTCAAGTTTCCCCATCTTTAAAAATGTTCACTACACTTAATCTTCCCCTTAAGCTATCATCCTATATCTTTCTTCATTTTTTTAGCCAAACACTTTGAAAAAGTTGTCTATCCAAACATATCAAAGTGCTGTTCAAATTTACCCAATTCTTTAAAGGCTCACAGCCAGTCAGAACTATTACTAGGAAGATAGGACAAGTATCCATATTTTGCAGATGAGAAAACAGCTCCCTTCCTTATCCTCTCAATCCATAACCCTTGCAGTCGTTTCCACCATTATTACTCAACTGAAACGGTTCTCTTCCAAGTTACCAACGATCTCTTAATTGTCACCACTGTTGCTCTTTATTCAGTCCTCATCCTTCTTGATTCAGCTGACTTCTTAATTTATTCAACACTATTGAGCACTATCTTCTCAGGACCATTCTTTTCTCTCTGGTTTTTCATGACACTGCTCTCTCCTTTCTCCTCTACTTCCTTTGTTGATTCATCATCCATATCATGCCACCTGCTTGAAAATCTCCCCAAGGTTCTCTCCTATTCCTCCTTTTTTCCCCTTTCACAAAACTTCTACAAAGCCTCAAAAAATTCTATTATTCAAAAGATCCTTTGTTAACAAACTGCTTCAACATTGAATCTAGTACTTGTTGTTAGTGAAAAAGTCTTGTAAAATATAATAAGGGTCTATAGTCTGGGAAGAGTTTGAAAAAGCTTAGAAAATTCAGATTCCCATATTTTAAGAAAAAAGAAAAAAAAAAAAAACAGAGTAGAAGTAAGAGCATAAGTAGTAAATAATTTTAAATTAACAAGACAAAGCACTTTGCTGATTTCAGATTCCTGGCACTCCTACTTCTTCTACTCCTAAGTATCAGCTACATGACACTAATATGGTAAAGTTGGTAAAAATATATAAATAAATAAATATATATGCGTTTTGTGTGTGTGTGTGTGTGTGTGTGTGTGTGTGAGAGAGAGAGAGAGAGAGAGAGAGAGAGAGAGAGAGAGAGAGAGAGAGAGAGAGAGAGAGAGAGAGAGAGAGAGAGAGAGAGAAAGCTACAGAGAATTTTAAAATCCCTTAACAGAAGGGCCCACTCTAAGTTATTTTCCCTGACATTTGTAACAGCTGGGTCATTCATCTTTCTAGATGTAAATATTATTCCACAGCCCAATTTTCTTTTGCGGTTTTTTTTTTTGTTTGTTTTCTTTTTTGGCAAAGATTCTGGAGTGGTTGGCTATTTCCTTTTCCACCTCATTTTATAGATGAGGAAATTGAGGCAACTAGGGTTAATTGATTTGCCCAAGGTTACAATGCTAATAAGTGTCCAAAGTCAGTTTTGAACTCTGGAAGATGAGCTTTCCTGATTCTAGGCTGAATGCTTTATCTCTACTTCACTACCTAGCTGCCCCAGTAATAACTTTGGGCCTTCCTTTTATCCCAAATACTTCCTACTTCCCACCCATATTTCCCAATCCAAACATATCAAAGTGCTGTTCAAATTTACCCAATTCTTTAAAGGCTCACAGCCAGTCAGAACTATTACTAGGAAGATAGGACAAGTATCCATATTTTACAGATGAGAAAACAGGCTCTGAAAGATTACATGTTCTGCCCACCACAGGACTAGGGCTGGGATGTAAACTTAATTGTCTTCTGACTACAAGGAGAATGCTCTTTTCAAAGTTTAATAAGAAGATAGTAAAAAAAAAAAAAAAAAAAAATCTAAACAGCACTGAAAAGTTATTAAAAAATTAAGTCCCATACATGTCATAATATTTCATGTTACTGCTATTAAACACATTCATTTGAGTTAAGACATCATCTGAAAGGCCCTATTAGAGTGTACAAGAAGCACATAATGGAATCTAATGAGACTTTATCTGATTGGTAATCACCTAGCAAAGAACATGGGGGAATAAAGCACAGAACAAGTCAATGATTGCAATTTCTGTTGTTTATGGGGGGCAGGAGAGGGCAAGAAAAGAAGAAAAAACATGAAGCTCAATAATGCCTGAGGATAGGTATCTGATCTTGGGATAGGCAGAGGGGAAATAAGAGGGACAACAGTACATGAGGAACCTGGATAACTAAGAATGTTAACAAATAGGAGGAATAATGGATAGATAAGTGATTAAAGGATATCAACAGTTCCCCTCAAATTGCAAACTTATTAACCATGTTAAAAAGTAGGGTAGAGTTTAGAACTGTGATTTTACTAGGGTAGGAACTCTTAGGTGGACAAACTCTTCCCAATATAGGTGGGCCACCTCAATAACTTAAGACTCTCTCAACATGAGTCAGAGGCAGTACTTGAATTCAGGTTTCCTGAAATTTTCCAAGACCACCTATTCAGTACATCACAATGCCTATCAAACCACCTGAAAGATTATAACAACCAATTAATAAACAAAATGTAAATTGAAATAAATCAGGTTTCAAATGTCACACCCAACAAAATGACAAAGATGGGAATATTCAATGGTTGAGGAACTATAGAAAAAAATCGTGATGCTGTAAATTAGTCCAACCATTCAGGAAAGCAATTACGTAATTATATTAAGAATATGACTAAAATGCCCATGCCTAGGAATACTGCTTATAGACATATAACCCAAGGATGTCAAAGATAGAAATATTCCACAGACACCAAAATGTTTATCATAGCAGCACTTTGTGTAGTGGCAAAGAAATGATAAAGTATATATTCCTCAGACTGGGAATGGCTGAAGAATCTATGGCATATTGCTGCAAGAGAATTCTACCATGCTTTAATGACTTATGACTAGGAAGGATTCTTAGAAGCAAGAAGGCTTATATGAGGTGATTCAGGCCGAAGCAGCAGCAGGAAAACAATAATAAAACAATTAGCAATAAGGACAACAATAATGTAAGTAAAAAGGAGAGAAAAAACACCCTAAACATCATTTAATTATAATCACCAAGGCTGAGTGTTGGACATAGGAAGAAAATTAAGATTAATTTGAATTAAAAATGTGCCTCCCTCTTTTCTTTGCAGAGGGGAACTATAGGTGGTGAAATACTTCTCAGTGTCAAGCTTAGTTGTGCTGCTTAGTTTCTTTTTTATTCTTTGTTACAAGAGATGGCTCACTGGGCAGGGGAGAGAGGAGAGTAATATTTGGAAATGGATTTGTTGTAAAAAACAAAAGACAGCAATAAAAATCTGTTTGTTTGTTTTTTAAATTCCCTAAAACAAACATTTCTTATTTCCCAATTTTGACTTGGGCACAATCTTGCAAGAAAGCCTTTCAGATCCCTCAAAAATCCAGCTGTGTTGAGAAGCTTTGGGTGAAGAATTTGGTTTGAAGACTCGGCAATTGAAACCCCTATTCCCCTTAGGCTACTTGTTCCTGTGGGAATCTGAGCAAATCAAAATCAAGACTCTGAAGTTTTTACCTAAATTTCCTGATCTGTATAAAGAGCAAGAGGAAGTGGATGTTGTCTTGTAGCTCAAATTTCCCTGGATTGGGCCTCTTCCCCCTCCTCAAATCCTTGGTTTCCTCTTCTGTAAGATGAGGTTGGTGGAAATGATCTCGAAGGCCCCTCCCCTCCCCCAACTCTCAAGCTAAGGTCTTCTCTCGGATCTTGGTCAACAAGCCAACCGCTCCTGACCCGGGCTCAGATCATGCCCTTCCCCGGGGGTCAGTGCCCCTCCCTTTGCCCCCAGTCCTGTCTTCTCTTCGGCTTCTATCTTCCCTCAACCAACTCCATTCCCTCAGTCTTCTAGTCCTCGGGTCGCCCCCAGCAGAGACTCTTTCACCCCCTTCGAAGCCCCTCTTTCTCTGGCTCTCATAGGTAAAGGGGAATAGGTGGGGGAGGGGGAGGGCAGAAAAGGGGCCCCGGGAATCGGAGAGGGAGAAGGGAAGTCGCGTGACTCAGAGGTACATCGGCGGATGGGGTCTTCATGCTGGCGAGGAGATGGAGGAAGAAGGCCAGGGAGCCCCCCAAGTCGCCACGTGCTCGTGGAGGAATTCAATCCCCTCCCCTCCCACCCTCTCCCTTTTCTCTTCCCTCTGCCCCCCGCGTCCCAGTCCCGGGTGCCACCATCACCTCCCACACCTGCTGAGCCTCGCCAACACAAGCCGGATTCCCGGGGCCCTTCACTGGGCCGGGCAATGGCTGACCTGTACGGTAGAGAGCTTCGTGCTTCGAGCTCCCCACCGGCTCTCACTCCTTTTACCGAAGGAGCCGCTTCTCCTCCCACTCCACCCCCGACCCCTCCTTCTCTTTTCCTGAGCTAACGTTTGCAACTAGGACGCTAAATCCATTCATTGGTTTTGAGGCATGCCACTCACTGGTGCCGGACCTCTCATTGGCCCCTCTTTGGGGGGGGAGAATGGGGGGAGAGCTATCTTTGTTTCCCACCTATCCCAGCGAGTTACCTGGGTTAGACCAAAGGGTGTGAAGGCAGGGAAGGGATTCGGGGTTTGATTGTGACTTTGAAACTCAGTACAGACCACACTGAAACAACACGTACGTGTAATAGCTTTCGAAAACATCAACTCCTCTGTTGGGGATGTCAGCAAAAGTCGCCCCAATATTGTTTCAGCTTCGCAGGCGTTTGTTGAAGTTGGTTAGCCCCGTCGGGAGGGGCGGGGTGAGGCGGGGAAATGGCCAAGAAGAGGGCGGGTCGTTGCAGACGGGGTCAATAACCTGGAGAGGACGGGGTGGGAGTGCTACCGTGGTGAGTGGCGTGGCATTAGGCGGCTCTTCCCGCCTGGCAAACAGAACCCGTGCCATCGCAAGGCAACTCGTAAACCCAGTTGTACTGTAAGATTAAGGGCTCTTTAGTTATGGAAGTCTTTCCCCCTCTTCATCCTCCGGCTCTCAGAAAATCCTGGCTGAGTCCTGGTCTCGGATTTAGGAAATCTCTGACAACCATTCAGTCCTTCATTTGTCAACTCCTCAAGCGTGAAACAGTAATATCACTATCCGCCACAAGAGTGGCTGCAAAGAGTAAATGAAGTTAGGAAGAAAGTATAAATGTATTCCGGCATTCCAGACCTTCTACAATCGGGGCAGCTTTTCCGCTTTCTCGGCGGGACCCCCTTTTATGTATTCTATGTTCCGGACAGACTCCAGTATGGCTTCTAGGTTTCATGCTTTTACTCGTGCTGCTCTTCCCCTCTCCCCCACTTGAAATCGATTCTCCTGCTCCGGATTTCTTTTTTCCCTCCATACAGGCCCAACTCTACAGCTAACTCCTCTTAAATCCTTCTGATCTTATCCTATTCACCCCTGTACTGCATCAAGTGGAAATGATCTTTTCATTTTCCTGTTCCTCATTGCACTGTCTGGACTCCTGTCAGAATCATGGAATGTTAGCATTGAAAGAAATCTCAAAGGCCAACTAGGCTAACCCATATTTGAACAGGTGTCCTTTTTCCTACCACATTCTCCAGATTTTGCTTGAAGACCTCTATTGAGGGGAAAGCCTTGATACATAGGCCATTTTACTTTAATATAATCCTTATTGTTAGGAAATTTCTCATTAGAGAACCAACTCTGTTTTCACTCCACACAAATGCACACATTTGTGCAAAAACAGTAAGCCTAAAAGCAAATGTCCAGTGTCATAATGCTTTTCTAATACAATACACCACTACTTCTGGCTTGAATTTTATCCTGAGTTTCTGTGCCCTTCCTCCCCCACCTCTGGACTATCTCCCCCTGAATCCAGGAGAATTGAGGTGTTTCTTTTAATTCTAGCTTCACAAAGTGTACTCTGAGGTTTAAAAAGATACTACACAGGGGATCACGTTGTAAGTCCGTTACAGTAACAATGTACAAGTTTCCTGGGGCAAGACACATTTTCAGAAATGTGAAAGTCATATATTAGAGACAGCATCTGTCACATCACTATAACTAAGAAGTTTGGAATGTCAGGTAAGCTAGGCTGAGGAGTGGGCATGGTGATGCCCTGTGAGGCCCCTTTCAACTTACCAAGCTTCACTTTCATTGTGCCGTTCAGGTAGCTTTATTTAATGGTAAACTACTTGCAGTTAGCACTTATAAAGAGATAAGCCTATTAATCAGATGATAAAGCCTTTATGAGAGGAGAGAGAGTAGCAGGTGGAGGAATAAGGAAGGAAGTGATAGGGGTAGCCAATATTCTCCCTCAATACTAGGATATGATGAGAACCTGTGGCAGGTCCAGCAGAAGGATACTAGAAAAAGGGGTGGTGACACAAGACCTGCCTGGCAGAGAAGAGAATCTTGTACTTTGAGTGCAGAAGTGAGCACCATGATGCATAGGAACTATATAAACCAAGATCTTTTGACTCTTTAAATTTCAGCACTGTGGGTCAATTGGATTGACTGAATTATAGTCCTTCTACCCCAATTACACCTCTGGCCTGAGCATCCGTACCTTTGAATCCCCACTGTAGCAAAGAATTGAAAATCAAAAATAAAGTCTTTCTATTCTGACTAATTATTGCTTTGAAAAGATGGAAAATGAGAAAACAGAAGAATAGAGTGGAGAGAAAGAGGAAAACGGAATGGTGGAGGGAAATGAAGTTAAAAGAGAAAATGTTAAACGGGAACTGGATGTATAGAACATATCTAGTTATATTTTTCCCAGTGTAGCATAACACTCTGCACATAGTATGCAAGTGATATATGTTGAAATGAATTAGAAAGAAAACTGCACTGACAGAATAGAAAGAACATCTCTGAGAAAATGAAGAAAAAAGATAAGAAAACTATAGTGAAACAAAAAAACATAAAAATAGCATAGAAAAGTGCACAGCTAGATTCAGGTCAACTAAGTGTTTCTGAGCAAAGGGAAGATTAGAGAAGAAAGGAAGAAAAATTAAAATAAAAAGCTAAAAATCAAAGAGAAATGTAATCATTATTCTAAAATGGCAAATAAGTTCTTCAGCACAATTCTAAATTTTCAGCTGTAAAACAAGAACATACCACAAGTAAGTACCAAAAGTCTTAACTAATTTTAAGCTTCAATGGCTTATAATTGTAACTAAGACTTTTAGGACACCTTGTATTAAAAGTATACAATGATAGTTATAGCTAGCATTTATATAGCATCCACTATGTGCCAGGCATTACGCAAAATACTTTATAAATATTTCTAGCTATACAATTGAAATTGATTGGATTAAGATTGTATATATAATTCTGCTGTCAACTTGGAACCAAATCTGTTACCTGTCCTAGTCCCACCATTCAGGAATAAAAATATTAGGGAAAAAATTCAAGAGTAGTGATTCTTTTATGCCCCAAGGGCAATCAAATTGTGCATATCCTTTCATCTAGCAATACCACTACTAGGTCTGTATCCCAAAGAAATATACAAAGAAATAAACAAACAAAAGAAGCTACATGAGAAAAATATTTATAGCAGTTCTTTTTTGTGGTGGCAAATAATTGGAAATTGAGAGAATGCCCATCAGTTGGGGAATGGCTGAACAAGTTGTGGTATGTGAATTAATGAAATATTGTTTGCTATAAGAAATGATGTGCAGGCAGATTTCAGAAAACCCTGCAAAGGTTTATATGAACTGATGGTGGGTGAAGTGTGTGGAAGTAGGAGAACAGTGTGCACAATAATAGCGACATTTTTCAATGATCAATTATAATTAAATTATTTTTTTCTCACCAGTACAATGATTCAAGACAATTTCAAAAGATTCATGATGGAAAATGTTATCCACAATGAGAGAAAGCACTATGGAGTCTGCATGCAGGTCTAAGCATATTATTTTCACTATCTTTTTAGTTTTTAGGGATTTTTTGGGTGTTTTTCCCCCTTTTGTTCTGTATCTTCTTTCACAACATGACAAATGTAGAAATATGTTTAACATGATTGGACATAATTTATAAGCTATATCATATTGTTTGCTGTCTAGAAGAAGGGGAAGAGAAAAGAGGGAGAAAAAAATTGGAACTCAAAAAATCTTATTTTAAAAAATGAATGTTGAAAATTATCTTTACGTGTAATTAGACAAAATAAAATAATATTTACAAGAAAAGGAGAGATTGGTAATCTTTTTGTGTGTGTCATGGATCCCTTGGCAATTTGGTAAAGCCTATGAACTTATTCTCTAAATAATGTTTAACTGAATAAAGCATAAAATACAAATACATATGATTATAAATGGAACCAATTTTACCAAACTAGTTTTCAAAATATTTTTCACAAAAGTTTATAAAGGCCAGGTTAAGAACCCATGTAGTAGAGTTTACAAATAATATGTCCTCAGAATCTGTTGATTATTTTTATCCCTTACATTTCCCAGGGTAAGCTAAGTAGATAGAGTGCCAGGCTCAAAGTGAGGAAGACCCAACTACAAATTTGGCCTCATGCAATTACTAGCTTTGTGACCTTGATCAAATCTTAAGGGATCTCTTTACCTCAGTTTCTTTATCTGGAAAATAAGGCTAATAATAGCACCCACCTATCAGGATTTTTGTAAGTATCATATAATTGCACAATACTTAGCACAGTGATTGGTACATAGTAAGCACTATAAAATGTTAGTTATTATTATCATCATAGTTGGACATGTTTATTTTCTTCTCTGATAAAATAGAAAAGCTGAGGTACACAAGTAATTGCCCAAAATCACAGAGCAAATCAGAGTTAAAACTAGAAAATAGATCTCAAATCCACTAAATCCACACTGAATATTTCTGGACTTTTGGCCCTGCTATTCCATTAACAAGAAGCATCTCAGGGAGACCTCGGAAACTATCTAATCCAACCCCATCTCATTTTAGAGAGGGAAGCTAAGTGATGTAGCAGCTATCAGGGGTTCTCAAACTTACAACCAGTGAGCCAAATGTGCCCGCTGAGGACGTCTATGCGGCCCACTAGGTTATAGCAAATGGGCTGAGGGGCGGAGACAGAGTGTGAAGTTTTATTTTTACTATAGTCTGGCCCTCCAACAGTCTGAGGGACAGTGAACTGGCCCCTTATTTAAAAAGTTTGAGGACTATTGACTAGAGCATAGGTTCTAAAAGATGGAAGTCTCTCTGATACATACTGGTTTTATAACCATGGTCAAGTGACTTAGTTGCTCCCTGCCTTGGCTTCCTTAACTGGGGATCATAATGACCCTTATCTCCATGTCATTATGAGCATCAAATAAATTAATAATTATAAACTGCTTAGCAGAATAGTAATTATCAAGGTAGTAAATTAGAGGAAGCAACCTCCCAACATTCCCTTCCAAACAACTTTAAAATGACTCCTCAAAATTTTGGCAGAGCCAAGAAAAGGTTGGGGTGACACATTTTTCTAGCCTAACACAATTTAGGAGATCTGGAGGAGAGGTCTATGTCACCCAAATGGATGCCAGCCCAGATCTGGGCAGTAGCACCAGTAATGGGCTTTGGAAGATGCTACCTCAGCAACAAATTCAAGAGCTCTCTGCCCAGAGAAATTAAGTAGATTAGAAAACTGCTTAGAAATAGATTACGGGTGAACCTTTGCAGGTATTAGGTGTAGCTGACATTGATTGCAACTTTATTTGCCCACAGCAATAATGGATTATAGTTCCAGGGTGGAGTGGAACACTTGTGTTTGGTCACAAGGAAGCAGCGAATCTGGTCATAATTCCAGTGCCAAAAGGAGCACTAGCATTTGCACCTTCTGAGAAGCTTTTTTTGATTTTTCATATATAGACCAAAATGCAGCTCAGGAGAGCAGCACAAACTTGCAGACCCCCAGAACAAGCTCTGAAAACAGCAGTGCAGAAAAAGCCTGAAGCTTGGGATGGTGTTTCCCTATATCTAGGTAAGCAAAGTCCAACTTTAACAAAAAAAATCAAAATCAAGAAATAGGCTGAACATGATCAAAAAGCAAAAAGAAATCACAAAAAGCTATTGTGGTGGCAAAGAAAATCAAGACACAAAATTAGAAGCAGACATGAAAATATTTACAACCAAAGCTTCAAAGAAAAATGCTAACTGGATCCAAGCTCAACAAAAATTCCTAGAAAATTTAAAGAAAGCTATAAACATTGTAGTGAAAAAATTGGGAAAAGAAATGAGAGTGATATAAGAAAATTATGAAAAAAATTAGCTTGGTAAAAGAAGCACAAAAAATACTGAAGAAAATAGCACCTTAAAAATAGAATTGGCCTAATGGTAAAAGAGACACAAAAATTCACTGAAGAAAAAGATCCTTTAAAAATCAGAATAGTTTAAGTGGAAAAAGAGGTTTGAAAGCTTCCTTTAAAAAAAAAAATCATTAAAAATTAGAGACAAAGTAAGAAAGTAAAAAAAATGTAAAAATAAAAGAAAGTGTAAAATATCTCACTAGAAAAACTGACCTAGGAAAGGGGCCCATGTGTGCAAAAATGTTGGTGGCAGCCCTTTTTGTGGTGGCAAGAAACTGGAAACTGAGTAAATGTCCATCAGTTGGAGAATGGATGAATAAGTTATGGTATATGAATGTTGTGGAATATTAATGGATGATTTCAGAGAAGCCTGGAGAGATTTATATGAACTGATGCTAAGTGAAATGAGCAGAACCAGGAAATCATTGTACATGACAACAAGAATATTATATGATAATCAATTCTAATGGATGAGGCTCTTTCCAACAATGAGGTGATTCAGACCAGTTCCAATGATCTTCTAATGAAGAGAACCATCTACACCTAGAGAGAGGACTGTGGGAACTGAGTGTAGATCACAACATGGCATTTTTACACTTTTTGTTGTTTATTTGCATTTTATTTTCTTATTCATTTTCTTTAATTTTTATCTGATTTTTCTTGTGCAACAAGATAATTGTATAAATATGTATGCATATATTGGATTTAACATGGTTTTTTTACCATATTTAATATATATTGGATTGTCTGTGTGAGGGGGTGTGGGAAAGGGGGGAAATTGGAACACAAAGTTTTGCAAGGGTAAATGTTAAAAAATTGTCCATACATATGTTTTGAAAATAAAAAGCTTTAATTAAAAAAATAAATAACTGTCTAAAAAAGAAAGAAAGAAAAACTGACCCAGGAACAGATTAAGCAGAAATAATTTATGAATTATTGGACTATCAGAAATTCATGATTTAAAAAAGAGCTTAGACTTCATATTTTAAGAAATTATCAAGGAAAACAGCCCAATATCCTAGAATCAGAGGATAAAAAATTAATCACCTCCTGAAAGATATCCCAGAATGGAAACTCCTAGAAATATGATAGCAAAATTCCAGAGCTTCCAGGTCAAGAAGAAAATACTTCAAGCAACTAAAAAAGAAACAATCAAATAATATGGAACCACAGCCAGTATCACAGAAGATTTAGTTGATTCCATATTAAAGGAGTGGAAGACTTGAATATGATATTCTGGAAGACAAAGGAGCTAAGATAAGAACCAAGATAACCCAGAAAAACTGAATATAATCCTTTAAGAGGGGAGATAGGAGTGGATATTTGATAAAAATAGAGCACTTTCAAGCATTGATGATAATAAAAAATAGAACTGCAAAGAAAATTTTACATTCAAACATAAGACTGGAGAGAAGCATGAAAAGGTTTCTTTTTCTTTTTTTTTTTTTTTTTGCTGAGACAATTGGGGTTAAGTGACTTGCCCAGGGTCACACAGCCAGGAAGTGTTAAGTGTCTGAAAACACATTTGAATTTATGTCTTCCTTACTTCAAGGCTAGTACTCTATCCACTCTGCCACCTAGCTGCCCCAAGAAGCATGAAAAGGTAAACAAGAAAGCAATATGACAAAAGGGACTCTAAAAGGTTAAGCTGTTTATATTCCTATAGGAAATGATTCATGTAATTTCCAAGAATTTTGTCATTATTTGGATAGTTAAAAAGAATTTACATAGACAGAAGGTATGAATGTAAGTTGATTATATTGGAATGATGTCCAAAAAATTAAAGAGGTGAGAAAGAGAGATGTACTTGGAAAAGGGAAAAGAGAGAGGTAGAATGAAGAAAATTTTGTCACACGACAGAGGCAAGAAAGAGGTTTTACAGTAGAGAGGGAAGAATAGCTGCATATATATGTATGTACATATGTATGCGTGTCTGAAAAGGTATACTTAAGACTCAGAATGATTGATGAGATAATGATTGTCTAGCTAAGTAGTGTGATGTAATAATGTAATGTTCTACAGCTGGCACATGCTCAGTATGGTGTAATAATGTAATTGTACTGAAGTATTTAAGGGCTGAGAGAGGAATATAGAGGCCTCTCAGCCACCACTCTCAGCCACAGACACAAGAGAAGGTGCCAGATTCCAGACTCCATCTTTGACCAGCCACATGGACCCCTTGCCTCCTCCACTCCTCCACTAAGACTAAGGACTCAGGGTAATCCTGAGGTCCTCCAGAGAGTTAGTCCATACTTTACATGTATCTATACTCACTCAGTTTTATATTGAAATCTATTTTACCCGATAGTAATAGAAGGGAAAGGGAAATAAGACGAAGTGTGTAGAGAATGATAAAAAGGAGAGCCAATTAAAAGAGGCAGTGGTTAGAAACAAAACTTTTGAGGAGGGACAGGATAAAAAGAAAGAATAAACAGAAAAAAATGAGCTGGAGAGGAATACAGAATAATCATAACTGTGAATGGGAAAGCAATGAGCACACTATAAAACCAAATGGATTAGAAACAAGAATCTAGTGATGTTATTTATAAGAGAGATGCTTGAAACAGAAGTTAAGCTAAAGGACTGGAATAGAATCAAATATTGAAATTGAAGTAAAAAAGGCAAGGGAATAATCATGATCTCAGACAAAGCAAAAGCAAAAATAAACCCAATTAAGGATAATTAAGAAAACTATAATTTACTAAATGTGATCATAGACAATGAAGTAATAATAAAAAAATATAGCAAGTTTCTCCGCTAAAGGCCTCATTTTTCAAATAGGTAAGAAATTGAGTCAAATTTATAAAAAACATAAGTCATTTCCTAATTAATAAATGGTAAAATGATATGGACAGGCAGTTTTCAGAAGAAGAAATCAAAGTTCTCTATAGTCATGTGGAAAAATTCTCTAGATCACTGTTGATTAGAGAAATACACATTAAAACAACTCTAAGATATCATCTCACCCCTATCAGAAACAATAAATGCTGGTAGAGATGAGGGAAAATAGGTATACTAATCAACTGTTGAATAATGAACTGATCCAACCATTCTGCAGAACAATTTGGAACAAAGAACTATAAAACTTCATATCCTTTGATGTAGTAATATCATATTAGTTCTATATCTAAAAGAGATCAAAGAAAAAGGGAAAAGAACTTAAATAGGCACAAATGTTTTTATTAGCTTTTTGTTGTGGCAAAGAATTGGAAATTGAGGGAATGCTCTTCAATTGGGGAATAACAACAAATTGTGGCATATAATTGTGATGAAGTACTATTGTTCTATAAGAAATTATTAGGGGTACATGTTAAATCACATATGAACTGAAGCAAAGTGAAACATGAAGAATTGGGAAATCACTGTACATAGTAACAGCAATGTTGCAACTGTGAAAGACTTTGCTACTCTGAAAAATACAATACTTGACAATTCCAAAGGACTTATTGTGAAAAAAATGCTATCCAATTCTAGAGAGAAATGATAAATGGATTGCAAATTAAAGTATAATTTTATCACTTCAAGTTTTTTTTAACTTGACTAATATTGGAAATGTTTGCAAGATTTCATACGTACAACTAACTGATATCATCTTGCTTTTTTAGCGGATGGGAGAGATGGAAGAGGAAAGAAAAGAATTTGGAAGTCAAAAATTTTAAAATAAAGAATGTTAAAAATGAATAATAAAATTAAGAAAACCCAAAAGATGTATCTCTAAGTACAGGGGAATGGTATTAAATGTTGATTCATCACAGATCTTGTGTTCAATTTAAAGCAACATTGTTGTTCTTATTTCAAGAGAAGCCAGGAACTCCCAAGTGACCAGGAGGATAAAAGTTAAAAACTCTATCCACCAAAGTTTTGTCCTGTGCTCTCTTCTCTTTTCACTTGTACACAAGTGAACCTCTGTGTGTGTGTGTGTGTGTGTGTGTGTGTGTGTGTGTGTGTGTGTGTGTGTGTGTATGTGTGTATGTAATGGATTTATCTCTTGGGAAGTCTGGTAAAAAGCCTATCACCTCCCTGATGTCTGATATCATGGTCTTGTCACAGTTCTCTTGGAGAACAAAGGACAAACAATTCCTGTGAGTTGGAGTGGAAGCTGCCCCACTTGGAATCCAACTGGAACTGGTCAGTTGGGCAACACAAGTTCTTTGTTTTTTTCTTCTTTCCCTCTGTTCACATAGGATATTATACCCTTACCTGCAGGTACTCTGCTGAAAGGAATATAATTTTGATCCCTGAAACCCCCCAAGGTATTTTAGGGTTTAAGGGCTAGCAATGTGCCCTAAATCCAAATTAGTCTGGCTCTCATTGACCAACAATAGGTTCCAGGTCAAGCCCCACTTGGCCATCATTTAGGCCAGTTTAGGTTCAGAGCAAATGTAAAAAGTGTTTCTATTTTGGCCAGAAAGCCTGAGGGTCCTTCCCCTTTCAGATTGATTTTTTTTTTAATTTTGCTTTATTGTATCTTGATTTCCCATAAAGTCATTAGCTTCCCTTTGCTCAATTCTAATTTTAAAGGAATTATTTTCCTCAGTGAGCTTTTGTATATCTTTTCCCAATTGGCCATTTTTGCTTTTTAAGGCATGCTTTACCTCTTTAGCTTTTGTATTCCCTTTTCCACCATTTTCAATTCTCTTCCCAAATATTTCTTCTATCTCTCTTGATTTTCAAAATCTCTTTTAAGCTTTTCCATCACAAGGGCCCAATTTTTCTTGGAGGTTTTGGATGTAGGAGCTTTGACTTTGTTATCTTCTGAGTATATTTTGGTGGTCTTTGCAACCATAGTAATTTTTAATGGTCAGAAACCTTTTCTGTTGTCTGCTCATTTTTCTAATCTAGTAGACTAGTCTAGTTCTACTCAGCTTTTAACTCTTTGTTAAACTAGGGCTCTGTTTCCAGGGTGGAGGGTCCATCAAGAGTTTTCTGCAGCTGTTTTCAGAGATCCTTCCAGGGATCTGACAAGCCCTTTTTTCTGCCTTGGAATTGTTAGGAGTGTCTCTGCCCCACTGTAGCTGTAAGATCAAGTGTGCTAAAGCAAGAGAGTCCTGCTGGTGCCAGGGCTGTGGTTGGGGTATATGAGAATGCCTGGAAGCTATATTATTTCTCTTGGTGATCTCATCAAATTCCAATGGGAAAAAAAGGAAAAAAAAAAAAAAAAGGTGAAATGTCTCATTGGAAAAACAATTGACCTGGAAAATAGATCCAGAAGAGATAATTTTAAAATGATTGGTCTACCTAAAAGTAATGATAAAAAAGAGCCTGGACATCATCTTTCAAGAAATTATCAAGGAAAATTATGCTGATATTCTAGGCCCAGAGAATAAAATAGAAATTGAAAGAATTCACCAATCACTTCCTAAAAGAGATCCCCAAATGAAAACTCTCAGAAATGTTATAAACAAATTCTGGAACTCCAAGATCAAGGAAAAATACTGCAAGCATCCAGGAACAATTCAAGTATAGTGAGCCACAATAAGGATAACACAAGATTTAGCAATTTCTAGAATCATTAAAGGGCTTGAAATATGATATTCTGGAAAGTTGTGGAGCTATGATTACAGTAAAAAATCATCCATTCAGGTGCAAGAATGTTTGTGGAAGCCCTCTTTGTAGTGGCCAGAAACTGGGAACTGACTGAGTGGATGCCCATCAATTGGAGAATGGCTGAATAAATTGTGGTATATGAATGTTATGGAATATTATTGTTCTGTAAGAAATGACCAGCAAGACTAATTAGGGAAAGGAAAGGGGGAACCCCATTTCTCGGCGCATAGATCCCATGAGGCGCAGTGTCCCCTGTAAAATGAATTTACAGGCCCAAAAACCTAGCTTGATAAATAAAAGGTTTATTATAGGAATTTGGAAGTAAAGCTCAGTTAGAAAGACACCAGGGCCAAAGGTGGCCCTTGGCGGGCAGGGACCCTTACATGGCTAGAAGGATACCATGTGTTGGCTGGGAGGGCTCCTGCAATGAGGGCCTTCCAGCTTGTTTCTTTTATACCCAAAAGATGATGGTGGGTACTCAGTTCTGTCGGGCTTTTCAGTTAGCCCAGATCAGATGAGGGCTGGGAGAAGCTGAGCTGAGAGTGGGGGGGGGGGCTGGGCCCGGATATTCAAAGCGTGCCTTTGACCAGAATTTGTGAATCAAGGTCAGTCATGGGTTGGCAATTAGGAATCTTAAAGGGACCCCAACCCTCATCAAGATGAGAGGCTTGGGGAGACTTATATGAACTGATGCTGAGTGAAATGAGCAGAACCAGGAGATCATTATACACATCAACAATACTATATGGGATGTATTCTGATGGAAATGGATATCTTTTTTTTGTTGTTGTTGTTGTTGTTGTTGCAAAGGAAGGATTGTATTCGAAAGGTAAAAATAATCTGGAAAGAGAAACAAAACAAAACAAAACAATGCTCACAGTTTACACTCATTTCCCAGTGTTCCTTTTCTGGATGTAGCTGATTCTGTCCATCATTGATCAATTGGAATTGAATTAGATCTTCTCTTTGTCAAAGATATTCACTTCCGGATATCTTCAACCTAGAGAAGAGCTATTTCTTTCTGATAATTTCAGAAAGGCCTGGAGAGATTTACATGAACTGATGCTGAGTGAAATGAGCAGGACCAGGAAATCATTATATACTTCAACAACAATACTATATGATGGTCAATTCTGATGGATGTAGCCCTCTTTAACAATGGGATAAACTAAATCAGTTCCAGTTCCAATAGAGCAGTAATGAATTGAACTAGCTACACCTAGTGAAAGAACTATGGGAAATGAGTATGAAGCACTACATAGAATTCCCAATCCCTCTATTTTTGTCTGCCTGCATTTTTTAATTTCCTTCACAAGTTAATTGTACATTATTTCAAAGTTCGATTCTTCTTGTGCAGCAAAATAACTGTTTGGACATATGTATATACATATATTGTATTTAACATATACTTTTAACATATTTAACATGTATTGGTCCACCTGCCATCTGGGGAAGGGGGTGGGAGGAAGGAAGGGAAAAACTGGAACAAAAGGGTTTGCAATTGTCAATGCTGAAAAAATACCCATGCATATATCTTGTAAATAGAAAGCTACAATGGAAAAAAAAATCATCCATTCAGCAAAACTGAGTATACGCTTTCAGGGGAAAAGGTGGTTATTCAATGAAATAGAGGATTTTCAAACATTCATGATGAAAAGACTATAGCTGAATGGAAATTTTGATTTTCAAATACACAACAAATACAAATAGAGAAATATAAGAATGTAATCATGAAAGTGATATCATAAGGGACTTAATTAGGCTTATCTATTTATATGCCTATATGGGAAGATACTCATAATGATGGGAATCTGACAAGGGAAACTGAGGCTGGAGACCCCAAAAAAATAACTTTCCACATTATCGTGACCTAGAAGCCAGCCCAACCCCACCTCTTTTAAGTACCACTAATTTACCTTTCTATAGAGTTCAGCTGACACCACCCAAGTTTTCTATAGAGCTGAATTAAAGCTAAGTACCCTTCTTAACTTTCAATAGAACTGAATTCACGTTACACCTCCACTTAAGCTCTATACAATTTGAACTATCACTAATCAAACTTTCTATAGCCTTACTGAAGCCTATTCAAACCCAAAAGCTCTGTATTGTCTCAAATCATATATACGAGGGTGGGCAGAATGGGTGGGTGGGCAAAACGGACAGAACTCTAATTCCATTTAAGAGTTCTGCTCCATTTGAGATCTCTTGATGATTTATAATAAACTTAAACTTCTAATTTTACTTATAATTTAGTAAATTCTTTTACTTCACCCGCACCTTGTCTCATCAAAAGCATGCACATCCCCAACATTAATTCATCAGAACTTTCTCATTACTATGGAAGTTTGTAGAAATATATATAGAGGGCACAAGTGTGAGTTGAATATGAAGGGATAATATCTTTTTAAAAAATAATGAAATAAAAGGGTGAGAGAAAAATGGGAGAAAGGGAAAGGGAAAAGTGGAATGGTGTAAATTATCTAACTTAAAAAAAAAGGCAAGGAAAAACTTTTACAGTAGAAGGGAAGAGCAGGAGGAGAAGGTGAGTGAATCTTACTCTCATCTCAAAAAGGAAATAACATACACACTCAATATGGATATAGAAATCTATTTTACCTTGTAGGAAAATAGGAGGGAATGGGATATGGAGGGTGACAGAAGAGAGGGCATATCAGGGAAGGGAGTGGGCAGTAGCAAAACACTTTTGAGGACAAGTAGGGTAAAAAGAGAATAGAATGGGGGGAAATATAGTTAGCAATAATAATTGAAGCAAGTTTCTCTGATAAGGCCTTATTTCTCAAACATAGTAGGAAGTGGGTCAAATTTATAAAAAATTAAGTCATGCCTCAATTGATAAATGATCAAAAGATAAGATCTATGCCCAAAGGACTATAAATTTATGTGTATTCTTTGGCCTAACTGTACCATTACTAGGCATGAATACCAAAAGAGATTTAAAGGAAAAGGACCTATCATATATATGAAAATATAGTAGCTATCATCTCAGGGAAAACATTTGGAAATTGAGGGGATGTCAATCAATTGGGGAATGGCTGAATAACTTGTGATATGTGGTAGTCATGGAATATTATTGTTATATGGGAAATGAGCAGGATGTTCTCAGAAAATAACCTGGAAAGTCCTCTAAGTACTCAAGCAAAGTGAAATGCACTATATACAAAGTAATAGCAATGTTCTGGGATGACCGTCAGCTATTAAATAACTGTTTTCAGCAGTACAATGATCCATGACTACTCTGAAGAACTTATGAAAAAATCCTATCTATACCCAGAGAAGAAATTGATTTGTGTTTGAATACAGATTAAAACATACTTTCTTCACTTTGAAATTATGCTCAAGAAATTATCAAACTCTGCATACATTTTAATCCAGCAGTGCTTCTAATGAGCCTAAATCCCCAAAAGATCTTAAAAGAGGAAAAGGGATCCACATGTGCAAAAGTTTGTGGTAGCCCTCTTTGTAGTGGCAAGAAACTGAAAACTGGAGTTGGAGAATGGCTGAAATAAAATATGGCATATAGCTTATTTTAGAGAGGCTTGGAGAGACTTACAGGAACTGATGCTAAGTGAAATGAGCAGAACCCAAGGGGTTATTGTACATGGCAACAAGATTATTCGATGATCAATTCTGATGGAAGAGGGTCTTTGCAACAATGAGATGATTCAGGCCAGTTTCAATGATCTTATGATGAAAGAGCCATCTACACCCAGAGAGGAGTGTGGGAACACAACATAACATTCTCACTCTTTTTCTTGTTCACTTGCATTTTGTTTTCTTATTCATCTTCTTTACTTTTTTATCTGATTTTTCTCGTGCATCAAGATAATGGTATCAATATGTTTACATATTTTGGATTTAACATATATTTTAACATGTATAACATATATTAGATTGCTTGCTACCTGTGGGAGGGGATAGTGGGAAGGAGAGGAAAATCTGGAACACAAGGCTTTGCAAGGGTCAATGTTGAAAAAATTATCCATGCATATGTTTTGAAAATAAAAAGCTTTAATTAAAAAAAAAAAGAAACATACTCTCTTTTTAAAAATTATTTTATTGAGGGTTTTCCTTAATTAGGATGGAAGATTTGTTTTTTCTTTCACAACATGACTTTTATAGAAATGTTTTACATAACTTCACAAGTAACTTATTAATGGGAATTGGGGTGGGAATAAGGGAGAGAATCTGGAACTCAAAAGTTTTCAAAAACAAATGTTAAAAAAATTGTTTTAAATGTAACTGAAAAAAATATTACATTTTTAAAAAATTCAATGAATTAAATTATGCTCTCTATATAAATGATTCCCTGATCTATATATTCAGCCCTCTTCTCTCTAAGAAAGAAAGCTGAGCTAGTCATCCCATCTCCACTTTGAAATGAACACTCTGTGGGTGTTCTTCCCCTTTCCAGAAACTTCCAAATTACAATTCAGAGTTCCAATCTCCTCCCATTCATCTAGTTTTCAACCTTGGTGTGGTACTTGAATTCTCACTCTTCCTTACTCCACAGATTTGATCTATTGCCAAAACTTTTTCCAAAACAAGCAAAAATAACATCTTAGTTGGCATTTAAAACTCCTTATATAATGACTCTTTTCTGTTTTCAGTTTTTACCTACAGGTACTCAAAGATCTAGCTATACTGACAGTTCCTCAAACATCTTTCTGTCTTTACACAGCCTGTTCCCCCTGCCTAGAACACTTTAGCCCCTTTTCTGTGCCTTTTGGGCCTTCCTTTGAAGGTCAAAGCACATTTTCTATAAGAGGCCTTCCCTCTTCCCTAGTTGCTAAACATCTTCCCCTTTTAGACTGCCTTACATCTAGGAATGATGTAGGGCCAATGGGCAGAAGTTGTACATGTAGGCTTAATATAAGGGAAAACTTAACAATGAGTGCTGTAACTTAATGGGTTGTCTGAGGACAGAATAGATACTGTCTCACTTAAGTTCAATAAAAGGCTGGTTGCTCAAATTACCAGAGATCAGAAGAACTCATATATGGGCTGGACTCAACAGCCTCTAAAGGACTCTCAATTCTCACAGGTAAAGATATGTGATTATTCCTATTCCATGGATGAGGAGTGGCAGAACAGGAGCTCATGTTCTGCACTCAGGATGCCAAGAACAATTAATGTTCTCTCCATTACACCATGCAGTTTCCTATAGCCATGGTGTTAAACTCAAGTACAAAGCAGGCCAATAATTCCTACATAAGAAGCCCTGTAGGCCACATTTAGTTTTAAAAGGTAATGTTATCCATGTCTTATTGTATCTTTATTTTGTGAACAATTTGTTACATTTTAACATATTTCTATTTTACCACCTCTGGCTTACAACAGAGCTCAACCTTTACCTTTGGTACCTTTCCCTATTTATGTGCTCTATTATTGATATTTGCTATATACTTGTGTGCAGGTGAATACTTTGATAGATGTTAAATGAAATAATATTTACAAAAGACCTTGCTTCACAGAGATGTCTTCCTGGATATGCTCCCCATAGAAGAGCTAAATGACCCCTTTCCTTATGATCTCTAGGATTTTCTATCTATCTGTGTTTGCTATTAAACTCTCCTCATCCATCTAGTATACACTATGACTCATAGTTTTGTAGATAAAGATCTAGTTACAAAGTAGATCTGGCAATCTGTTTTTGTGTAGTTTTCAAATAAAAATCTCTGCTGTGTTCACTTCACTTTACAAATGCCCTTCCCTTTGTACTTTAACTTGTAATATTTTTATGAACTATGTATACAAAGCTGCAGTTAAGTCCATACAGACTTTTATTCCATTTTATGCGTGAAAGCAAGTGAATCAAGATATGTGATCCAGATGCTCAGACTAGAAGGCAATCTTGCTTTCCTTTTTCTTTACCCTTGATGACATCTAATTTGTGGCTAAGGAGAATGGAGAGAAGTAAAAAAGACACTGATGCAGGAAGACTGATTTATCGTGACTCAAAAAAAAAGATACCCTGAAGGGAGACATGCTGAGCCATTTGACAAAGAATATAACTCTCACAGTTCCACTCAGGAGTTTTAAAGGTCAGGGTCAGTGATGTAAAATCCTGGTAGGTACTTAACACCTTTGAATTTGGGTTTAAAATGTTCTTATTTTTCATCAAAAAGAAATCATGGAGTTTATCATGGAAAACCTTTGGCACAAAAAATCATCAACAGTTCTCAAAGAGCAGCTGGATAACAGCTACCATTTATGTAGTTCTTATGTTATCTCATTTTATCCTCATAACCCTGGGAGGTAGATGCTGTAATTATCCCCATTTTACAGAGAAGGAAACTGAGGTTGAAAGAGGATCAATATATTGAGTAAGGTCACTTGGATGATAAGTGAGTTTGGTTTGGGGTTCAGGTCTTCCTGATTCCAGCTCAGTGTTCTGCCCACTGGGCCACCAATTGCTTGAAAAGAGGAGCAATAATTGTAACCCAGAAGAGTCAGGATAAGTCAGGCTTACCAGCAATTCTTGTCTGCTGAGCTTCCCATTTAACCTATGGAAATCCTGCCCAAACTGACAATGAACTTCCAAGGAAGCCTCTCCCCAGTCATTTAACAGGTCCCAATCTTTGATTTCACTGCACAGAGACTATACAAGGATAAATCTTCCTCTACATAGAATAGCAACTGCTCTGCAACTTAATTCTGAGGAGGCTGTGACTTACCTATGATCACATAGCCATTAACTGCCAAAAGCAGGGCTTGAACCTAGGACCTCCTGTCTCCAAGGCTAGTTTTCTAACCATTACACTAAACTATTTTTCCTATAATAAAGCAGAGATGCATGAACTTGCTAGTGATGGGAGCAAACGGATAGAACAATACCCCAAATGGCCTACTAACCTTTGTAACCATTTACTGACCAGGAGGTTCATGGATGTTAGGACCAGGGAAAGCCTGAACTATAATTGATGTAGTAGTCTAACAGAATAAAGGTAAGCATTTGCTATATGAAATCAATTTCCTCACCAGGGCCACTTAGAAGCAGAGAAAGGGTCATCTTTATGAAATCACAGCCTACTGTGACCTCATTCCTATTCAACCAGCAGCTTAGTAGGCTCAGGGCAAAGGGCTTCTGGGGCATAAGTTTCTCAGTACCAATGGAACTCTCTTCTCCTAGGAAGTTATACACTAAGCTTTAACATCACTTCTATGGAAAGGGCCATTATTAACAGCCTACAGATGCAGTGCCATACCCTGCTTTGCAACTCAGATATATTTGTGCCAGCTATAATCGTGTCTTTGGAGATCATATGGCTAGAGAACAGAGTTTTAGACTAGATTTTTTTTCTCTATCAATCCAGAACTGCATCGCGTTCCTTGAACAATGCATTGCTTCAGGAACAACTTTAAGGAGAATATCTGAAAGTCTTGTATTTCCTACTTCCTAAGGCATGAAGTGTGCATGATGGCACTGGGTCATCTCTGTTTGTAGCTGATGTTGGAAGAAACTCAGTACAACTCTGAGATTCTACTAAGAAGGGAAAGGAGAGGCCAGCTTTTCCCCAAAGGGCTATCTCTTGGAGGGACCAAAGCCTAATGATCCAGGACAACCTGTACACCGAAGGCAGTAATACCATGGGCCTCCGAACATAAGTGCCAAACAAGAAAAGCCTGGCTGTGACTGTGATCCAAGAAGAGTAGGTATGTTTTATGGTGGTGGGAGAAAGGGGAATAAAGGGAAAGTCTCTCTAGCTCAAGGCTTTTGAAATAGTATATTACATCAGGGTGAGCCTCCCTCTATAATGCCCATCACTTTTTTCTTATCCAGGTATATGTCAGCAATTTACTAGGGTGGTGACAATACCTCAGGGCCAGCACAATTATTCCCTTCTGAGGAGAACCCGGCTACTCTGGCAGAGAAAAAGTACTACAGCAGTTAGGCATGGGATGGGCCCCCCAAATCATTCAATAGCACATGAAGACGAACAGTACGTTGACAGAAGTTTCTCGATTCATGCCTTCCAAAAGAGCCTATACTTTAGCAAATGTTGGCTTAAGAGTCCATGGGAAAAAGGTACCCTGCACAATTTGTATTTCAGGACCTTTAAAATGGTAGATTTTCCTGTGTTTTCTGCTTCAGAGGAGTAAAGCTGGAGCCTATTCCCCTGAGAAACAGCTGACAAAGAAGGACGAGGGGAGGAGTTGGAGTTCGAAGAACAGGAAACACCTATAATTCCTTCCAGGAGATTCAAAAGAGGAAACCAAAAGAAATAGTCTTATTTTCCATGACTCCATTTGGGTTTTGACTGCCCTTCAGCATATATGGATACAGTCAGTAGCAAAAGGGGGTTAACATAAATACACAGTATAAATAGAGTGGGCACAAGCCCATAAATACAGCAGCAGGCATGTGCATATTGTTTCCATTTTCTTCAAAGACTATCAAGTCATTCATCACCACTTGGGAAGAAGTCCTTGAATCCTTGCAATCTCTGGATAGCCAGCCATGATATTTATCAGAGACAGGAGTTGGAGGTTTGAATGGTCTTCTAGGTCCCAAAGGAATTCAGGAATGAAAATCCTAGGCAAAGAGAAAATGGCACTCCTTTCACTCTCAGTAGTCTGGCTTTACCGCTGTTTGTGATCCAAGAGGGATTCGAAATCAGGGGAACACACGAGCTTGTGTTTCACATGGCCCAGCACTGTCAGATCACCTGTTCTGCTATCTCCAATGCCCACAGACACCAGCTCCTACAAGTGAAGGAAGAATAATCTTATTGCTACTTGGTCTCAGCATTTCCTGAATCCCAACCAGTTTTGGGTTCTCTGCTTCAGCATCTGGCTCCAAGATCCCTCCTCCCAAAGAACTTTACTCCATTCACCCTTAAAAACTTATGGGTTTTTCCTTTCAAAAATTACCTGCAAAAAGGAGCAGGAAGTACCCACTGTTACATCCAGAGTCACTTTGCCCAGAAGCAGTTGCACCTTTCCCGATTTTCGGATAAGCAGTTTTCCCACTTGACCCTCTGTCAGGTCACTCAGTGTACATAGGTTCTCTGCCAGTTTAGCTTCCTATAGGTTAGATACCAAAGAAGAGAAGTCATTCTCAAGTGGGCTAAGGAAGTGAGCTACCTTCTTTCTCAGAACTTCAAATTACCCCAATAAACAGTAGCATGAGGGAAGGGGGAAAGAATGAAAGAGACAGGGCTTATGGCTCCTCAAAGAGCCCTCCTATTCTGAAATCTCCCAAATGAGTCAAGGAGTATAAAATGAGCATTACTGGCAAAAGTTAGGCTAGAATGCGAATGATACACACTGAGGGGCTTCCTCTGCTTGTGACCCTCAGTCCTCTCCTTCCCTTAGTGGGTTATCAAGTTTTTTGCCTTTCCTATCTCCCCCACTTACACTCTTCATGATCATACCCGATCTTTCTCTGGCTTCACAAGCACCATTTGCCCATCTTCTCCTTGAATCTCTGTCTTAATGGGTTTGATGTCCTGGGTGGGAGGTTGACCAGGAAGCGTGTCAGGAAGCTGCAAGAACAAAAGCTCTTCCTCCTTGGCAAAGCTCAGCTCCCTGAGTAAGTCTGCTACAGACACATCTTGAGGAAGTCCAGGCGCCACCCGGCCAGGCCTGGAGGGGGCAGCTGCTTTGGTCTCTTCCTCATCTTGGGGTTCCTCTTTCACTGCACCAGAAAAAACAAATGAAGGGATTTCCACCATGTGTGTGCATGTGCAGAAGTTTGGAAATCTTTGCACTTACAAAACCCACTTAAAAGTACTTAAGTATTTATGAAATTTCAATGTTTTAAAGATCTTATAAGCAAGTGACCCAGAAATGTACAAACTGGGAGATCCATATAGGGATTTGACCAAATGAACATTTAGAAAAGAAATTTCACACAGTCTCAAGAAGCCTCTCTAACACACTTTTTTGAGCTAGGAAGCATTCCATACTTCCAGTGGAAGGACATAAAAAGAATGTATCCAACATATTGTAACATGTCTCAAGGCAAGAGAAATATGTATGCATCCATCCTTTGCAAACTTCTAATGCAAAGTGCCTTTTGAAGGGAGGTCAGAATGCAGAGGATGAATTTCATTCTGGTGCATCCTGCACAGGTATGTCAGTGGGCCAGGAGCCAGATGGCTACAGAGAACTGAACTACCGGTGCTGGGCACCGTGTGGCACAGGAAGGCAACCTCCTGGCATGGGAGGCCCTAGTTCTTTTTAGGCAGCATAGGGAAACACTTTTAATTGAAGGGAGAGATTCTCTGGAGAGAAAGTGAGGCAAGCTGGAGACAAGGAGTCGGGGGAGAAGGATACCTTTCAGTGCTGGCACATCCACCTCCATACTCTCTTCCTTCCCTACCCAGGGCTTCACATCAGGTTCCTCATTCTCTTCTTTAAAAAGCCACCCTGAGTGGGCCAGAGGAAGCTGCACGGGTTTATTGCGGGTGTCATTCTTGAGCCCCGGGTCATCTATAAACTGTTGGAAGGAAGAATCAAAAGACTCTTAACTTGGCAAGAAGAAAGGCACCACCTTCAATGGGACCCTACCGTGTCCCTTTCTCAGCTAAAGGGGCTGATCCCCCAAACTCCCAAGACTACATGCTGGCCAGCCTTTTGGAAGACATACCGCCAACTCAGCCACGCTTCACAGAGCACCCTCTGCAAGCCCACATAGAAACCCTCTTCTCCCTGGAGTCCCTGATACTCACATCATCCTTCTCTAACATTCGGAGAATTTGTTTTGTTTCCTCATCTGTTTCCCTCTTCTCCTTTTTAATGTTGATGATATGAGATGGGCCAAAGTCTGACACATCCACGGTCTTATCCCAGCTGCCTGCAGGGAACCATTCAGCTCATTTGAGATAAAGAAGAAGAGTTCAAGAAGAAAAAGAGATCACCCAAGGACCATGTGCACCGACCCCTCCTTCTTCATGACAGGTCGGCCCCTCTAATCCCCTTAGGAGTTAATTCAAGCCTACCATCCATTTCTGACCCTCACACTTTTGCGCTACCTTTCTTTTTCATCATTTCTGCAGGACCCTGTTCAAAGATGGAGTGAGACTGGATCACTTCTGGACGACCCCTCCCCCGACCGTGCCCATCTCGTTGCCGGTCCCGGTCCCTCTCTCGTTTTTCTTTCTTGACTGATATTTCTTCTTTTGGCCTGGAAAAAAGAAAGTGTCACTTTGCCTTAAGAGCAGCTGTACCGTATTTTCCCCTTGCTCAAGGATATATGGACCTTTTCTAATCTGGGGAGCATCTCCTTAATTTTAGGGTTCAGAAATCACGGTGCCTTATATTTCCATTCTAAGGGTAAAATGAATCAGAACTCAAACTGGAGTCCATCTCCTTCTGTTCTTCCTCCACACAGGTCATTACAGCTTGATTCCCCCATCACTTTCAACCTTATTAACTATTAACTACTGAAATACCCAACACAAGATGTTTAAGAAAAATTTTTTTATGACTATTGAGATGCTAGAATGAAAAGGATTCTAAAAGGTTGGGGTTTTTTGGGTTTTTTTTGGCCTAAATAGATCACAGCTTGAGTTTGAGACACCTTAAAAGCTCTAGAGACCTAAGATCCTAAAATGGTTAAAAGAGAAAAAGCCTCACCAGAGGCCTAACCACTTACTCTTCCTTGATCTTCCGGCTAATGATGTTAGGAGTGAAGGTTTTCTGAAAGTAAAATAATACAAGTCATAAAAGTATAGAACAGCACAACAAACATTCATCTACTTTTTTTTTTTTTTTTGGTCCATACAATACTCTGAAAGAAAGAGAGATTCAAATTTTACAGAACTGGAACTGGCCTAGGAAAAAAAATTTCTAATGACTCATGTCATATAAGGTAGGGTTATGAATGAAACTCCTAACTCTCACACTCATTTGCTTTTATGTGTAGCTTCACTCTCACTTTTTCTGCCTCCTCCAAATCTGTAGCTTTATATCTATAGGGAAAAAGTTTATTCTTGATATAGCACATATGTGACATTGATAGATTCATCCTGGCAGTGTCTTACACTCAAATAAGGTCCAGCAAGGTACTTGCATCCCTCACCTCTCTCTGAACTGGCTTACTCACTCCAAGTTGCAAACATGCTGGTAGGTTTGGAGGCCGTGTGAGCTTTCTTAGAATGGGGCTGACCAAGTGTGACCACACTGCTACTATTTATGTTCTAAGGATACTACTAAGGGTAACCTGGTGTGTGAGAGGTATACTTTCCTACTTCTAAATCCTTAAAGAAGTACTTCCCATTTAAATGTCAGTCACTAATGATATCATCAAATCTTAATCTTGAAACATTTTTTATGAAGAAGCTAATTAATAATAATCATAATATAACATTTACTCAATAGAAGTCTGTCGCTAGCTGTTGTCTCCAGAAGCTGCCGATCGCTCTCTGGGAAGAGATCTGCTGTGTCTACTCAAATCTCTCAGACAGATTCTTCTTCCTGTAGTGAACCGTTGTCTCCAGGCAGTTGCTGTTAACTCTTGTCCAGAAAAGTGACTTCCCTTCCTGCAGAGAGCCCCATCAGGCCTGATGTAATGCAGAGACTTCTCCTCTTTAACTCTTGTCCTTCTCCAGTCCAATCTGCTCTCCAGGCCCAATGTTGCCTCTTTTATCCTCCCAGAGAATGGGCGTGGGATAATGCAAGGGCTTCTGGGAAGAACCACTTCAGCCAATGAGCTTGCTCCTTCTATCAAGTCAACCTGAGTTCTCACCTTGTAATTGTCCAGACAACCTGAATTCTCACCTTGTCACTGTCCAGACAACCTGAGTTCTCACCTAGTAATCCTAACATCTCCCCCTTTCTTTTGATTTAGAACATAGGACAGTCATGACCTTGAAACATAAATCCATCAATATGGGAAGTATTACACATAATTACATAAATTACATAAGCACATAGTAACAAAACACATGCTATAAGTATATAACAAATAACATGATCAAATAATCATAAACTGAGAATTTATAAATGTCCATAAGTCCATTGTCCATTAGTCTCATCTTGTGTTAGGAAATCCAATGATTCCTGCTGGTTTTAAAGTTCTTTAACAGTCTTTTTATTAGCCATGCTCTTTCGGTGTAAGATGTTTCTTAGATTTTCTCCTTTGTTTTGCGGTCTTTCTCTTTTTCTGTCTCTCTCTGATGGACAAGGCGAATACAACTCGTTGGCACCCATCTGATTCCTTCTCCTGCTGAAGAAATACAAGCAAACCCTCTCCCCCAGGCAGTTAACCTATCTGGTCCCTTCCATTCACCACTTTCTGGATCTCTCCACATCACCTTGCGATTATCTAAGGACAGTGGAGCTGCTCGCACTGGACACTGCCCTTCTGGTGGGTTATAAAACCTGTCTGCCGGAGCCAGTGCATCTTCGTCAAAAATTAGAAAATTAATGGTATAGAGAACTAAATTTAGAAGTTCTCTAGGGTTACCTGTGGCTCCCCCTTTCTTTTGTTTTTGGAGGAGTGTCTTAATATCTCTGTTTCTTCTCTCTACTATTGCCTGCCCTTGAGGATTAAAGGGTATGCCCGTGGTATGTAAAATCTTATACTGTGCACAAAAGTGTGTAAAATATTTGGACGTATATGCAGGTCCATTGTCTGTTTTTATTGCTTGTGGCACACCCATAATTGCAAATGCTTGTATAAGGAATTCAGTGACCACTCGGGCTGTCTCTTTTGCTGGCCACGTTGGGCGCCAATTGTAGCGAGCTGTCGTCTCCAGAAGCTGCCAGATCACTCTCTGGGAAGAGATCTGCTGTGTCTACTCAAATCTCTCAGACAGATTCTTCTTCCTGTAGTGAACCGTTTTAAACCTGAAATCTGCCAACCTAATCAGGTCTGCTCTATTCTCTATGGGTTATTGAGAAGGGTTCCCCTTCCCAAGTAGTAGACAGCAAATAGGACAATGCCAATTGTTTCTCACTACTCTTTAAACATCTAAAAATTGTTTTCTCCAATAGCTCTCAGCAAAGCAACATCTCTGGGATGCACAGATTATAGCCACACAGATACAATGGCCCTCTTTTCTTCTGGGTGGTTCTCTTTCTGGCCATAGATAGGGTAGCAAATGACAACAGAGACAGGCAGCTATTATTTTTCATCTTCCTTTTCACCTTCTGTTTTTGCCGGGTCACTTTGATTTCTAAGGCTTCAAAACAGGGCCTCCCATGGAGAGTAATCCATTTCTTCTTCTTCTTTTTTTTAAATAGCTTCTTAATTACAAGATATGTGCATGGGCAATTTTTCAGCATTGACAACTGCAAAACCTTTTGTTCCAACTTTCCCCCTCTTTCCTCCCACCCCTTCCCCCAGATGGCAGGTTGACCAATACATGTTAAATATGTTAAAGTTAAATACAATATATATACACATGTCCATACAGTTATTTTGCTGTACAAAAAGAATCAGACTTTGAAATAGTGTACAATTAGCCTATGAAGGAAATAAAAAAAGCAGGTGGACAAAAATAGAGGGATTGGAAATGCTATGTAGTGGTTCACAGTCATCTCCCAGAGTTCTTTTGCTGGGCATAACTGGTTCAGTTCATTACTCTCTACCGGAACTGATTTGGTTCATCTTATTGTTGGAGAGGGCCTCGTCCTTCAGAATTGATCATCATACAGTATTGTTGAAGTATATAATGATCTTCTGGCCCTGCTCATTTCACTCAGCATCAGTTCATGTAAATCTCTCCAGGATTTTCTGAAATCATCTGCTGGTCATTTCTTACAGAACAATAATATTCCATAATGTTCATATACCACAATTTATTCAGCCAGTCTCCAGTTGATGGATATCCACTCAGTTTCCAGTTTCTGGCCACTACAAAGAGGGCTGCCACAAACATTCTTGCACATACAGGTCCCCTTCCCCTCCTTTAATATTTCTTTGTATATAAGCCCAGTAGTAACACTGCTGGATCAAAGGGTACGCACAGTTTGATAACTTTTTGAGCATAGTTCCAACCTGGTCTCCAGAATGGCTGGATGTATTCACAATTCCACCAATAATGTATCAGTGTTCCAGTTTTCCCACATCCCCTCCAACATTCTGCATTATCTTTCCCTGTCATTCTAGCCAATCTTGACAGGTGTGTAGTGGTACCTCAGAGTTGTCTTAATTTGCTTAATTCTCTTATTAATAATGACTTGGAGCATCTTTTCATATGACTAGAAATAGTTTCAATTTCTTTATCCGAGAATTGTCTGTTCATATCCTTTAATCATTTATCAATTGGAGAGAGAGAGTAATTTATTTCTAACTCAAACTCAAAACCCCCAGGTTTAACAGGTATATAACAAATAAAAAACATATAATTTTCCCATAGTTCCCCAATAATTCTCCAATTTATAATTCTTTAGACATATCCTTTAAGACCCTGAAAAGGATAATATTTAAACGTTTATGGACAATAATACCTTTATAACATCCCTACCTTTAATCAGTACTTTTGACTTTTGAGTAACTTTCCAAAAGGTCCCTTAGGTAATATTAATATGAGGTTTTCTTTTGAAAACTAGGTTTTCAGCTACTTCCCTCAAGCTATTCATTTACATGACTTCTTTTCCCCTTTAAAGTTCCCCCAAAGTTTCCTATAACCCAATATCAAAAGCATATAAGTTTTGGGAACAGAAGGGACACCCTGTGAACTTTACTCCATGCTTTTCAGTCTATAGAATGGCTCATCATTCAACTGTGCCTTGCATGATATAAGTGATGGCTAGCAATGAAAGGGAAGGACAGCCACTGCAAGTCTTCACCATATCTACTCTATGGAGGTAGCCAAAGACCAGAAAGTTTGGGCTCCAGGAGGGTCCAAATACTCTGAATTTGTATTTTCAAATACTTGTGGGGTATTCTTTACTTGTATAATTCATGGGATCTGTAACTCAATATATCCCAAACTACTCATTTCTCCTTAAACCTAACTTTCTTAGTTCTGTCCTCATTTCTGCAGATGGTGTACTCAACTAACTGGTCTCCTTGCGACAAAGGCTCCAAAGTAAGGAGTTACCTCTCTTGTTTTCCTTTCTCTTTTCCAGCATCTAATCAGTAGCCAAGTCCTATCAATTTTCTCTCCATGATCTCTCTCAATCTATAATGCCCTCTTCTCTACTCAAAGTGGCAGAGTTTAGATTATTACCCTTAACTTAGATAATCTAATTAGCTTTCCCATCCCTTATTAAACAGAGCAGGAGACTGTTCAGAAAGATGGAATAATTTGTCCAGGGTTATCAGTTAATTAACCTCTTGATTAGTCCCCCAAAGTTCTAGTTTCTCCTCTCTCTAATCAATTCTTTACAAAATTGCCAAAGAATCTTTCCCAAGCACAGCTATGGCTCACGTAAGATCCCTCAGTAATTCTCCATTTAAAGTAAATCATTCCTTAGTGTGACACGTAAGGCCTTCATAGTCTGGCTTTTCCCTCTAGGTGATGCATCGTTGTATAGAAGACACTGGCTTTGCCCTTCAAGGTCAGTGCCTGCAAAAATGTAAATTTATGTTCCAGGTGACAAAAAACTTCCCCTAACAATGAGGTATCAGCAAGCAGGAGCTTTGGGGGAGGTAGTGGGCATGCTTTTTCAGAATAGGTTGGACATCAGAGAGGTGATGCCATGGCACGTAAGTGAGTGGGATTGAGATGAGGGTGGGTTGTGCAAAGTCACCAGCCTCATTATCTCTTTTGGGTCCAAGGGCCAGATACAGATCAGGAGGGCTGGAGATGGGTGAGCCAGTGATCTCCGACATGTCATTTTGGGGAACCCTTGGAGGATAGGTAAAACAGCTCAAGAACCATGGTACTGAGTTTCTAAAGCAGAGAAGCTGTGGGAAGAAAGAAAACTGGCCTCAAGGAGTTAGATTAGAAAACTCAGGTGAACCTTGTCTGATGAATTGTGGCCAGATGGCTTCAGATATGGAGAACATAACCCCCTCATCACCCACCTCACAGACGGTGCTGAAGATAGCCTTTTGTCAAGCTCACCATGCATGCCAGTGAATCTCAGTTAACACATTTGTAGCCAAAAGCTTGGCAATCAAGTGACTTTTTTTTTTTTTTTTTTTGGTAAAGTCACAACCACACATGAAGGTGCCTGACTGTCTGGTAGAGAAAGAATGTTGATCTGAATCAAAGAAATTTCAGGTCCTTTATGGATTAGAGAATTGCTATGATACTTATTAGGCATCTTCTCTCTAAATCCCCTTTGTTCAGAGGCACTGTCCTGGTCCAGGCCGCCTCCTGGCCTCTTCTCACTTGGACTACACAGCCTTCTAACACCCACATGGCAGGTCTCCCACTCTAAGGGAGGAGGAGAGGGGATGGCTGGAGGATCTGAGTTTAAATTCTGCCTCTGACATTTTACTGTGTGACCCTGGGCAAGTCCCGAATCCTGACTGCCTCCAACAGAGAAGTCGGCGGCTCCCTGCTGCTGCTTGAAGTAAATGCTCTTGCTCGGCACTGAAGGCAATCTGAGTCCAATTTGTCTCTTCACACATTCCGTATTTCTTCCCCTTTAGCTCCCACAGTCACACACCAGAGCCCAGGTCGGGTCTGTCTCCGGACTCCGGCCCAGCATTTATGCGGTTTGTATTCGGTACTGACCGTCCACGTACAGGCTTCCCCTCACACAGAACGCGAGCACCAGAGGGACCCACCGACGGGGGGCGGAGCCCCAGCCCTCCCAGCAGCAAGGAGATGACATTTCCCACCGGACTCGAGGCTAGGTCTGGACCTTCAGAGTGGGAACGCACGATCAAACTTACCCTCAGATGAGACGGGCTGGCGGTGTGACCCGGGCAAGTGATTTCACCCGCCTGCCTCAGTTTTCTCATCTATAAAATGGGGGTCACAACAGCACCTCCCTCCCCGCCGGCTGCGGGAATCAGATAAATGGAATCTTTCTAGAGGTTAAGGTGCTCGCTTGGCACAGCCCCTGGCACTGGCTTGATTTGTCTTTTAAAAATCTTTTTGCTAAAGCCTCGGAAGGTGTAAGTGCGCAGGGCTCTGACTCTGGAGATCTCCCGGAACGCTCCGAGGACACACGCGCGCGAGAATCCTGACAGCTCTTCCCGGAGAAGCCGGGATAAGCGATATCCCCCGACAGATAGGATCCGAGCAGGATCGGAGGGGGTTTCGGCCTTGAGGGGCGCCAACCTAAGGAGACCAAAGCGGCCCAGGCACGATGAGTCCCCGAGGGGAACCGCTTGGGCAAAGGCTCGGAGGTGGGGCACGAGGGCTAAGGCACCGAGAGGCGATAGGAGGTCGGGGGAGCGGACTGCCCGGAATGTGTGCGGGAAGGCGGGGGCGAGTCTGGCCGCACGGCTGTCCCTTACTTCCCTCCTTACCTTCTTGACGCCCCCGAGGGTGAGGTCTCTGGAACGAATAGAAGGGAGGCGGCCCGGGGTGAGGGGGGCCGCGGGCCGCCGCCCGATAAGCCCCCGGGCCCCGGCCAGCGAGGGTCGGCCCCCTCCGGCGGGACCCGGCTCTCCTGCCGAGCCGCCCTCTGACATCCTGAGCCGGCAACCTAGAGCCACGTGGTTGAGAAACCTCGGCGGGAAGGCACAGGGAGCCGCTCACTGCAGCCTCCCCTCCGCCGCCATAGCCGCGACTGCGCCGAAGAAGGGGGCGGAACCTAGCGTGTAACTCGGGCCGCCACTTTGAGGAAGGGCGGAAACTCGTCTAGCCCGCCGCTTCCGTCTCTTTTCCCGGCAGGTCATCCAGGGGCCGCGGGGAGGGGCGGAAGTGGGTGGACCCAAGTGGGCGTTGCCATTTTAGTAGAGGGCAGAAGTGAAAATGCCGGTATCCTCTGCTGCTTTCTAGCGTAGGTCCGTGGCCCGTCTCGGACCAAGTTTGGAGGTAGCCATCTTTTTAGGTGGCGGAAGTACCGCCATACTGGAGGAACGCTAGGGTGCAAGGACTGCGCTCCGCCGGCGTCAAGTCGTTTCTTAACGCTAAGGGTGCCTAGTTTTCGTCTCTCGGGCAGCTGCGTGCAGTGTTGGGTGCGCTTCTCCCTCGCAGGCGGTAGTGGGGGGTAGAACGTCAGCGCCGAGCAGCTCCCGCCCCTAAAGACCTTACGTATCAGTACAAGCATTTGTTGGGCACTGCGGTGTGCCGGCCTTGCATACACCCCAGGCTGGGAAGATGAAAAAAAAAAAGCCAAAGGCCGATTCTGCCCTGGAGCTCCCAGGCGGAGGTGGGAGGCCGCGTGCGAACTGTGCACAAACAAGATATAGAGGGGCCCAATTAGAGAGAAGCTTCCGAAGAAACGCCCTAGAAAGCGTGCCCGAAAGGGGCGCGAAATGACGTCAGCGCCGTTGTACTAGCTCGGTAGTCGTCCTCTACAAACCCCCAACCCAGCGGGAAAGGCTTCAAGTGGAGGCAGTTGAGCTGGTCCTTCAGAAGCCGCTAGGGGGAGCCATAGCGCCGGGCCTGGGATTAAGGCGGCGGTCTCAGGCATTTCTAGCGCTGTGGCCCTGGGCGAGTCTCCTACCAGTCGGTCAGGTGCTCCGGGGAAGGAGCTGGCCAGCTGCTCCGGGCTCTCTGCCCAGAAACCCCCGAATGTCGTCACACAGGGAAAGGGTGAGGAGACTGGCGAGGGCCGGACTGCGGAGAGCTTTAAACACCACTGGCGTTTGATCCTGGAGATCATTAGGAAGCCTTTGGTCAACTCGCACCGGCCAAGGAGGAGGGGGCGGGGGCTCGAGGGCAGCAGCAGGGTCCCGGGAAGGCGCCTAAGACGTGAGCGTGGCTGAGATCAGCGGAGAGAGATGCCCTTGCTAAGGAGTTTCCTTCACAATTCACTTCGGGCCCCGTGTCCACAGGAAGCCTTTTCTGGTCCTTTCTCTGCCCCCTCCAGGTCTCCAGTGCTTTTTTCCTCTCAAATTATTTTCCACTTTCTCTTAGTCAATAAACAGCTATTAGGCGCCTGCTGTGTACCAGGAACTGCGCCAAACTGGCGATAGAAAAAGAGTGTGCAAATATATATGCAAATGTGCATATAAACCACAGCTGTGGTTTAGATAGGAAACAATTACGAGAAGGGAGATATTCTCATTAAAAGCTATCCTAGAGAAGAGGGACTTCAGGGGGACTTAAAGGAAGCCAGTAGCTGGAGAGGAGGAAGGAAGGCCCCAGACACGGAAGAGAGCCACGGAAAAAGTCCGGAAGCAGCCTACGTAATGTCTCTTCTGGGAGCGAGCTTCCCTGTCTGCCTCCATAAGGGTTTGGGAGAGAGGCTTCTTGTAATTCATCAGGGCCCACTGTCTTGAGTTGAACTGAGGTATTATCACATACCCCACCTAAAGAACTCCTTCCCTCGTGCATATTTTCTGGGAAACTTTCCCCTGCAGGGTTTTCTCTGATTCCTGCTTCTCTTCTGCTGGATAAATGGACTTACTAGCTATTCACAATTCATGATGGTCTTTTCTATTGCATGTGTGGGAAGGAATCAAGCCAGCATGAAGCTAACCCCCTTAAAAGTGCCCAGGGAAGTGACTTTCCTTCTGAACCCTTAAAAATAGTATTCTTAGAAGAGCCATTAGTCGGGAGGCAATAAGACGTAATTCTAGGCTGGTATTCTTGGAGACTGGAGAAAAGAATAGCCTGCCCTGTGGCACTTCTCTCAGATCTGTTGTCCCCACGCACAGAGGAAGAATCAAGGGAGACCGAGGTTATGCCGCTTGCCCAAAGTCAGAGAGCTGAGAAGTGTCTGAAGCTGGATCTGAACTCAGCACTCTATCCATTTTGTACCCCTATGACTGGCCCATACCATTCCCTGATAATATTTCTTTTGCCACAGTTTACACATGACTATTTGTAATGTTACAGCTTGTTCACATCCACCATATGCTTTTCCACTACCCTTTGGGTGATCCCCAGCTTCAGTTCCATAAAGGCTTGTAATTTTCCATGACTCATAACCATATGGCATCACAGGAAGAATATTGGTGATAAAAAGATGAACCTTTACTTCAGTAAAAAATTTAGGATTGTTGGATTATAGCACAAAGAGGTTAACAGAAGCTCTGGTTTCCTGGGCGAGGGCCAGGAAGATGGCCATGTCCTTTGGTCCTTCGTTGAAGAACATGGACCATGTTAAAATGATGCAGTGCCATCTTATTGGTCTCTGTAACTAGTGAACTGTGTCAAAGATGAATTAAAATTTCTGCCCCATCTGTGGGGAGGAAGATCACATCCCTATTTTGGATGCCTCTGATGTGTTCTATCCCTTGAAATTCAGCAAAGGGAAGATGGAGATTTCTCTTTGCTCCTCCCCAATGGCAGTGGGTGACCCCAAATACAAGTCAAGCACAGAAAACCATCCTCCTCTTATGAAGTGGATCTTTCCCTACTGATTTCATAAGCCTGAGTCCCAGGCCATTTGCTGCTGCTGCTGCATTTGTTTCCCTCCTTGACCACAGGCCAGTGAAGAGCAGTTCTAAGTAATGGAGATTTCCAGCCTAGAGAGATGATCCTAAAATCTGTGAGGTTCAAGAACCAAGCCTGACTGCCAGAAGAATATGAACTTTGTAAATTCCTTGGATAATGCAGATATGAGGTGAATGGGGAAATGATAGTCCTGGGTTTTTGCAGAAGTACAATGAAGTTGGTTTTTACCTCTTGACATAATGTATTTTATGACTTATTTTTTGTTTCTATATTTGTTATTTCCTTGGGCAATTAAGTGGCCAAGTAGATAAAGTGCCCATCTTGGAGTCAGAAAGATTTCTCTTCCCAAGCTCAAATCCAGCCTTAAGACACTTACTAGCTGTGACCCTGGTCAACTCACTTAACTCTGCCTAAATTTCTTCATCTATAAAATGAGCTGAAGAAGGCAATGGTAGACACTCACTAGAGTGATACTAATCTTTGGCAAGAAAATCCCAGTCAGGCCTCTGTTAATTTGTGTTTATGAGCTTTTTTGTGTCTTAAGAATTTTCTGTGGTTGAGAATATAAACTGCTACCTCGTACCTGATATTTATATTGTAAACTAAGTCCATTTTCTAACAGGGACCCTTAGCCCATGCCAGGTACTGCCTCTTTGGTAGAGCAAGAACATTTATGTAAGGAAAACCGATGAAAATAACACAGCCTGCCCCCACCCCCACTCCAGGCTAATCAGGGAGAAAAGAAACAGACTGTTCTGAGAACTAGGGAACTGTCCCTCAGATGAATGTCCTGAAGAGAGCTGTTTAAAGGCTAAGCAGAGATTGAGGAAATAATGGTTGCAGGATAGTGGGATTCATCAGCTCTCGTTTGCATATGATTGTTTTTAGAGCTTCAGAGTTATAATTGACAGAATTTCAACCAAGTCATTCTCTGGTAACTCTGGAGAGATTGATTACTCAAGAAAATGTTGGATTCAGAGCAGAACAAATGGAGGATTTCTTGAGTTTTGTTTTATAAGGCAGGGATGAGTCAGTGACCACCCAGAGGTTCTCATTTAAGGCATTTAAGTCTGTAGAGAAGCCAGCAGGAGGACAAGCTTTGAGGAGAGGCTATAGGACTCCAGCTGAGACAGCTCACCCTTTGGCTGCTTTGCTGGGTATCTTCTGATTGGAAGAGAGGCTCTGTTTTGTTGATTAATTTGGAGGAAAGCTAGAGCTGCTGCTGCAAGCTCATTGGATAAGAGATGAATCTTGCCACTGTGTGAAGAGCTATTGAGCTTATTGCTTCTGTAAGTGTCATAAGCAGCAGAGAGAGGGGAGACCTCTCAGAAATGTCTGGGTTGCCCTCTTCTGCCCTTGGCTTAAGAGGGGGAAATTGGGGAGAAAGGTAAGCATTGAATAGGTTTTGCTCTGAGCCGTGCTTTGCTGTGAGAAGAGTCTTAGAGCTGATTGGACAAAGCCGAATCCCCTGCTATTTGCAGATCTTATGCCAATTCCCTAGCTTAAGGGAAATGCTCGTCATTGAAAGCATTAACACTTTTTCCTAGTGCCCTTTTGTCGGTTTCTGGGAGAAAAAAGAACTTGTCACTGTTTCATGGGCTCAAGAACAAAAGAGATAATTTTGTACCAAAGGAGAGTGGGGAAGACCTGAAAGAGAGTCACTAAGCAGCCTTCCCATGGTATAGATTTTTCCTGAAAGGACCAATAACATCAAGGCCTGCAGACAAGAATTGTGAGCTGCTCTGAGGGACAAGGGTTTCCTCATTCATGTGTCCGAAGCTGAGTTCCTATAGGTGCATATGTATATATACTCTCTCCCAAATGGTATGTATTGGTGGGAGATACAACCCAGGTGTATGGGTGGAAGAGTGACATGGTATGATTATTCCTGCCTTTGTCTTCTATGGAGTGTTATTATTCCTGCTTTTGCCTCCAGATGAATAATTATTCTTGCTTTTACATTTATTGTTTATAGAAGCTATTTTATGTTAAAGAATTGATGGTATCTTGGATTCGTCTTGCATAAATGGGAAGCACATTAGTAGGAGCTCAGGAACTCCAATGGTGAGCAAGAATATTGGTGATAAAGATGAAACTTTACTTCAGTGAAAAATTTAGGATTGTTTGATTATAGCATGAAGAGGTTATCCCCCTCTCCCCACCTCATACCAGTATTATAACTATGATCTTGATAGCAGAATATATTGAATTACAGCAGCATGACTGTTGCCCTAGCTTTGGAACCCCAGATCTGCCAGTGTTGGAGGAGAGTTAGCCCAGAGAGCAAGGGAAAAACGCCATGTATATGCTACACCCATTTTGGAGAAGAATCTAGACATGCGCTATCATAGATAAGCTTTGTTTTAGAGATTCTCTTAGTGTCTCTTTAGAGTCAGTCTCCAATGACAGAAACAAGCCAACAGAGAAAGCCTGAGCTCCATTTTTTGGGAGTCAGGTGTTCCCAGATTGAATTCAAATCCATTTGGGCTCTGAGTAGAGCCCTCGTAGGAGAGGGCTCCCTGGGTCACAGGTTACCAAAAAATTTATGCAATTTCTCAAGGACATAAGATATTCTGTTCAATTCTGGGCCTAGATTATTGTTCATGTATACTATACTTAGTTTTTACTATATAAATAATTAGGTTAAAATTTTGTAATTATAGCTATCACTTAGGATTTTATATATCATACTGGGGCTTGGTGCAATTGGCACAATGACATTCTAGAACCGGAGGACCCAGAGAATCTTGTTATCTAAAGTGTATACCCGAGGTAACTAGATGGGACAGTGGATAGAGCACTAGTCCTAGAGTCAGGAGAACCTGAGTTCAAATGTAGCCTTAGACACTTACTAGCTATGTGACCCTGAGCAAATTATTTAACCCTGATTGTTTGTAAATAAAGAACATCCCCTTTCCAATTTAGACTTTTCACTGGACATCCTTCATGATAGTGACAAATGACTTTGATAAATACGACTTCATGTTTTATTATAGTTCTATTATAGTATTCCAAATCCTATCAATTGCCAAGCATTATTAGATTTATATATTTTTGTCTTTAACTTCTCCTCTCAACTCTACTCATTCCATGCTTCATCCTTCTTCACTCTGATGGCTGAAGATTTCCCCTTATATTTCATTGAGAAAATAGAACCCCTTCATTGTGAGAACCTTCTCCTCAATTTACACCTCCCCTTAATGACATCTTTTTCTTTCCTTCTTTAATCCAGTGAAGAGGTGGCCTTTACTTTGGCCAGGCCAACCTCTCTCCATGGACCCTTGGATCCTTCCCCTCTAGTTTTCTCTAGAAGATCAGCCCCACAGTCATTTCTTTTCTTTTTCATATTAAAATCTTGCTATCTAGGGCTCCTTCCCTGCTGCTTAAATCTCCCTCACCCTGAAAAAAAAACTGTCACTAGCTGCCACCCTCACCTAAAGCTATCATCTATATCCTTCCTTCTTTCACAGCCAAGCTCCTAGAAAAAACTTGCCTCCATTTCCTCCCCCTCACTCACTTTTTAGCTGTCTGCAGTCTATCTCTTCACTTAGTTGAAAACTGCTCTCTCCAAAATTACCAATGATCTTGGAAAAAAATTCTCTTGATAGTTTTTGTTTTTCCATTGCTTACATTTTCCTTTATTATCTCGAGCTCTTGACCTACCAAAAAAAAAAAGTTATCCCTTATAGCAAGATTTTTTTAAAGAGGAAGAAAAAAAATGTCAGCAAAACTAATCAATAAAAAAAACCCTGATGTTATGCACAGTATTTCATATCTGTGGACTTCCACTTCTACAAAGGAGTTTGGCCACACAATTTTGCAGCATTGAGATTTGATTATTTTGTGTGGTTTGGTCTTTCCATTTACATAATATACTTTATATTATTATTTCTATTGTTTCCCTGGTTCTACTTATTTCACTTTGCACCAATTCATGTAAATATTTCAATGCTTTTCTGGATTTATAATCATTTCCTAATTGCTGGGCATCTTATATTTGAGGGTAGGGACTATAAAATTTTTGTCTTTGTATCTTCAGTGCCTAACCCAGTGCTTAGCACATAGTGTAGGTACTTGATAAATGTTGATTGGTTAAACACCCTCTCTTACTAAAGAATGTTTTTCTCTTTGGGTTTTTTCAGGATCTGCTAAGAATGTTTTTCTCTTTGGGTTTTTCCAGAATCTGTTTTCTCTGTTCGTCATTTACCTGTCTTGACTGCTGCTTTGAAAGATGGTGAAGACCTGAATTAAGGTTGAATGTATAGAGAGAACAGATTTGAGAGCTGTTGTAGAGGTACAAATAGCTTAATCTGGCTACATGAGATGAGGAAGAGTGAGAAGGGTTGAATGCTACTGAAGTTGTGAACCTGGTAATTGGAAGGATAGTGAGGATCTTGACAGAAACTGAGAAGTTCAGAAGGGAGCTGAGTTTTGTTTTGGATGTGTTGAGTTTGAGGTATCTATGGTATATTCATTTTGAAGTGTCTAACAGGCATCTGGAAATGGATGACAAGAGCTCAGAAGTTCTAGGATTGGAAATGCCTATATGAATTGATAAAATTACCAATTTAGTAGAGAGAAGAAAAGTGGGTGTAAAAGAGATTCTAGCATATCCACAGTTAGAAGGTTTGAGTGACTTAAAGAAAATAGGGAAGGATTAGAATAGCCTCTAAAGAGAAGCAGAAGATGGATTCAGTTGTGGAATCCTTTCAGTCCAGTCCGCTCTTCATGACCCTGTTTGGAGTTTTCTTGGCAAAGATACCAGAGGAATTTGCCATTTCCCTCTTCAACTCATTTTGTAGATCAGGAAACTGAGATGAGCAGGGTTAAGTGACTTACCCAGAGTTGCCAGCTAGTAAGTGTCTGAGACTGGATTTGAACACAGGAGGATCAGCCTTCTTGCTTGGAAGCCCTGTACATCCCATGGCACTCCCTAGTGGCCCAGAAGGAATCACTTAGGGAAGAGTAAAAAAAAAAAGATCCGATTGAAGGCCCTAGACTAGATAAGTTTACAGTGAACCTGTTTGCCTCTCTTGCACGATTTTCTCTTCAGTACAAGGAGGAATGGAGGAGACAGATGGTGGGAATGATGTAGGGTGGGGGTTTGGCAAGGAATAAAGCATTGGAATAAGGGTTTAACCTCAGTCTCTCATCTGTAAAATGAACTGGAGAAGGAAATGGAAAACCACTTCAGTGTTTTTGCCCAAATGGGGTCACGAAGTCAGACACAGCTGAAAATGACTGAATAGAACAGGACAAAAGATTTAACAGCAGAGCTGTTTTACTCCAGAGTACAGATTGAGAGGGGAGAAAAGCGAAATGAGAATAGCTGAGATGGCCAGATAATACCTGGAGTATTACTCTGTGTATGTTTTGTACATGGCTGGCTGCCCCATTAGAATGTGAACTTGAAAGTAGAAACTGCTTTTGCTCTGTGTGTGTGTATGTCTGCAATGCTTAGCAGAGTATCTGACACACCTTGTAGTTCAATCATTTTGTGTCTGATTCTTCATGATGTGATTAAGGGTTTCTGGCAAAAAAGGGAGTGGTTTGCTATTTCCTTTTCCAGATGAGGCAATTTGGGTTAAGTGACTTGCTCAGCATCACACAGCTGGTGAATGACTGAGGCTGGATTTGAACTCAGAAAGATGAGGCTCTCTGACTACAGGCCTGGTGCTCTACCCACTGTCCTACCTAGCTGGTCTGACTTACAGTACGCTCTTAATAAATGAATTTCTTGAAAGAAATCAAAGTGAGGAAAAGGAACCATATGTAACACACACACATATACATAGCAGCTCTTTAAATAATAGCCTCAAACTAAAGGGGGTTCCCACCTACTGGGGAGTACATAAAATTGTGCATGTGAATGCAATGGAATATTATTATGCCATAAGAAATTTCTAAATAGACATTTTTCAGAGAAAACTGATAGAAGGAAATGAACAGAATTAGGAGAACAATTTACATAATGACAAGCATATTAAAAAGAAAGATTTAAGAACTCTGATAAGTGTGATGATAAACCAAGAGTGTAGAGAACTGAAGATTATATATGTAATTAACTAACTCATGACAAGAGATGCAAAACTTCAAATACAAAATGAGACATACATTTTTGAACAAGGACAATATGGAAATTTGTTTAGTGTAATATACTTATTTTTCATTAAGATTTTCTTTTCTTTGTTGTTTAACAGGAGAGAAGTGACAGTGGCAGGAAAAATAATGTTTGTCAAAACAATGAAAGAAATAAAAACTGGGAAAACTAGAAACAGGCTGGCAGAGATTAGGCTTAGACCAATATCATATGCTATATTCCATAATAAATTAAAAATGAATGAAATAAAAATTAAAGATTATGCCATAAAAAATTTGAAAATGGGCAGCTAAAAGTAGGAAATTAATTCTTAACCAAACACAGGATATAGTCAATTAAAAATGATAAAATAATTGTGACATGAAATTGAAAAACTTTTGCACAAGCAAAATTAATGCATCTAAGCTAAGAAGGGAAGTAATCAGGTATGTGTGTGCGTGTGTGAGAGAAAGAGCTAGAGAAACATCTTTGATAAGACTTTGCTATGCAAGTTAACTAGACAAGTAACAGAATATATAAGACAAAAAGCCACTCTTCAGTAGATAAGTGGTCAAAGAATGTGAACAAGTAGTTCTAAAAAGAATAACTGCATAACAACCTTATGAAAGAATATTCTGAATTAACTACTACTAAAACAAATGAATCAAAACATTCTAGATTTCACCTCACTCCCCAGTGAATTGACAAAGATAATAAAAAATGAGAATAGTTAAAGGTTGGAGAGGTTGTAATCTTGGTAGAGTTGTGATCTTGTTTTAAAAAAAAATTTGGAAAGCAAATTGGAATTATTCAAATAGAGTAGCTAAAATGTCTCTACTCTTTGACCTAAAAATTCCACAGTTAGACAAATATTCCCAAGAAGATCAAAAGTAAGGTTTCAAATATATCAAAATATTTAAAGCAGCATTTTTTTTTTTTGTGGTAGTGAAGAACTGAAAACAGTTGATGCTCATTAATTGAGGAATGACTAACAACTGGTGAAACATTCAATTAATGGTATAGTTCTTTGTTATAATAAACAAGAAGCATAATGAATATAGGAAAATCTTAACATTTACTTTATATGAACTGATACAAAGTGAAGTAAGCTGCGATGGGAAATAATTGATTATAATAACTACAATATAAATAAAAAACTAGAAAAACACAAAATGAATGTTATAAAACGATAAAAAAAAATCTTGACTCCAAAAAAGAGATATGAAAAAATACTTCTCCCTGTTCCTCTGAAGACGTTGGGGTCCATGGGCATGAGATTTTATAGGCATTAATGCATAACATAATGTGTTAGATTTTTTTGATGTATTATTTGCTTTTGTTGAATTTTTTTTTTTTCTCTTATTGGAATTTACTCAATAGAGGAATGACATGATCAGACCAGTACTTTAGGAAAATCAGTTTGGAGGATGGCCTGGAGTAAGGAGAGATGTATAGCAGGGAGACCAACCAGCAGGCTGTTATAATAGTCCAGAGTAAAGTGATGGTTAGGATGTTCCCATCACATGTACATGATATGTCATAGAGATTTGAAATCACGAAAACCTGAGAATCCTGCTTTAAACACTTGCTAACTTTGTGACCTTGCCCAAGTCATGTAACCTCACAACTTTAATTTTTTTTCCCTTAAGATGGGTCTAATAAGATCAATTACCTCATAGGACTATTTTGAGTATCAAATGAAATACTATATACAAATTTTAAAGTACTCTACAAAACATTGGTTATTATTATCATGGATATCATTATCATCATCTCCGTTCTCTATCTGTTTTTCTCTAATCTTTTTCTGGTTGAATTCTGGGTCCATTTCAGATCTGTTATCTAATCTCAAATGGGCCCTCACTGCTACATGGTAATCAACAAACTCCAATGTTTTACCATAATGTGGAGGTGACATTAAATGAATTCTCAAAAGCTTTGCAAGCCCAGTGTCTTTTCTGACTGGTGCTCCCCAGCTGAAAAGGCTGTGAATATGGTTCAAGCAACAGAGAAGAGTATGCTTTCTGAGGGTAATAGTAAGAGGGGCAAAAAGGTGAAGTTTAATTTAATTGTTGATACTCTATATGGATTCTTTGTCCAGTGACTAATGAGATAATTAAATAACAAGCCTTTATTAAGTACTTGGATCAATAAATACATATTTATTAAGCACTTATTATGTGGTAGGCACTATGCTATGGGAATTTATAAAAAGAGTCAAAAGGCAGTCCCTGTTCTTGGGGACCTTCCAATCTAAAAGGGGAGACAACATGCAATATAAATATATATATAAAACAAACTATATAAACTAAAAGATAAACTAAAGATAAGTAGGGGATAACTAGCAGAGGAAATATGCCGGAATTAAGAGGTGATGGGACAGGTTTGCTATAGAAAGTGGACACTTAAAGGAAGCCAGAAAGGTCTGCAGTTAGAGTGGAGGGGGGAGGAGAGGAGTGCTCCAAACATGGGAGAAGGTCAGAGAAGAAGCCTAGAGTATTTTGTTTGTGAAACAGTCAGGAGGCCTGTGTGCCTGGCAGGGAATAAAGAATAAGACCAGAAAGGTAGGAGGTTAGATTATGAAGGGCTTTGAATGCCAAACATAGTATTTTGCATTTGATCCTGGAGGCAATCGGGGATCACTAGGGTTTATTGAGGGGAACGAAAGGACAGTGATACATGGAGACCTGTCATGCACTGTGCCATATACTAAAGATACACACATCAAAGAAAATTAATTTTTCAATGTTGACATTCTCACAGTAAATGAGATGAGAAGAAAGAAATAAGCGACAGCTAAATGAAAAAATAGTTCATTGGTTCTCCTTGGAGAGCCAAATAAAGAATTGTCTGACCTTCTGCATGAATTTCCTCCATGTACTCTTATTAAAGTTTTATGCAGCTGCTTTTGCATTGTTCTCTTTAGTCCGGGTGCTGCCTCTTCTATACCACATCTTGGGTGGTTTATGATTTTAGCATCCAAGTATGATGGAATTTATTGTCTTTGATGGTTAAAAAAAATTTGCTATCAAAATCTTTGTAAATATTTTCCATTTTCCCTTTCTGTACTTTCATTTTCACCTTCAAATGCTCTTGGGGTGACTACTCAGTTGGATTTCTCACCAATTCTACTTTAGATTGATTTTACCCTATATTGCTTCTCTCTATTTTATCTCTAAAAATGGGCATAATAATAGCACCTATTTTCTAGCATTTTGTGACAATAAAATGAGATAATAAAGTGCTTTGCCATCTTAAAGAATTATGTAAATATATGTTAGTTGTAATATGAATGATTTTGTCCATTCTTCCATTATCCTTTTTTGTAAGAGCTTATAAAAGAGTTTGTATTCTAAACTGGTATTGCCCTTGATGAAATACAATTTTCTGACTGACAAGTCAGTCAAGTGTTTGCCAACAACTGTGTTACTTCCAGCACTGTGAATATTTTCACACAGATAAATTATTATCAATAAATAGGTAAAGAGAATTGTGGGAAGATGGCAATGTTAGGAATTAGGAAAGACCAAACCATTCACAAATACCCCAAAAAAGCTCTAAAAAGAAGCAATAGATTCAAGAGATGTATTATAGAGTTGGAAAGGATATGAATTAATTAGATGGCTATAAGCCTCTTGATCTCTTTGCCATAGTTCTATTGTGTGTTGAGTGTAGAGTCAAAAAAAGTTAACAACGCTACCACTCTCTATCCCTCAAAGATAAGATCAACTCATTCCTCCTTTTTCTTATCCTTAGCAAATTTTTAGTTGTTTTTGAGAGTCAGAATCCTTGTCTGCTATGGTGAAATCATTTTTCTTTCATACTTTCATCCTTGACTACCCCCACCTTACCCTCTCAACAATTCATAGCTTCTTTTTCTTCCTGTCCTTTTTTTGATATACCCTAGGGAATCCTGAGTCTATGGTTCACAAGCTGTGGTGCAGCTTAGATCTCTTTGCCTTACAATTATATTATAGATAGGGCAGAGCACCCCTTCTCTCCAGAATCTCAGGTTTGCAACCTCAGTCTTCTTTGAGAGATAGCTAGGTAATATAGTAATGAAGTTCTGAACTTGGAGTCAGAAAAAGTGATCAGGCTTGAATCCTAAATCAGAGATGTAACCTAGGAACCTCTCTCTGCCTCACTTTCTTCCTCGGTGGCAAAATAAAGAAAAGAATAGCAGTGAATCTGTCAATAAACATTTATTGAGTACCTACTATGTGCCAGGCACTGTGCTAAGTACCAGGGGGAAAAGGGGCAAAATTCAGTTCCTGCCCTCAGGGAGCCTACAGTCTAGTGGAGGGTTAAGGGAGGGGTGAAACAAACCAAAAATAAATAGCAAACAAGATATGCAGGGTAAATAGGAAATAACTAAAAGAAGGCACTAGAATTAAGAATATCCTTCACAAAGTGGTTGTGAGGATCAAATGAGAATATATAGAAAATGTTACATAAATCCTATCTGTTGTCTAGGGGAAGAAGCAGGGGAGGGAGGAAGAAAAATTTGGAACACAAGGTTTTGCAAGGGTAAATGTTGAAAACTATCTTTGCTTGTATTTTGAAAAATAAAAAAAATCTATTATATAAAAAAGTTCTAGATGTTATTATTATCCCTTCTCCCTCATCTGTCATATCCAATCAGTTGCAGAATCTTGGCTGTCCTACCATTGACATCTTGTCTCTGTCACCTTCTCTCTATTTACACAGTCACCATCTTAACAAAGGCCTTCATTACTTCTTGCCTGGATTGTTGTGATAGCCTCCTAATTGGTCACATCACTTCCAATCCTTCACCACTCTAAGCCATCCTCCCCACAGCTAGCTGCCAAATTAATACTACTAAGATACAAGTCTGAACTCGACACTCTGTTCAGAAATCTTGTCAACATAGTCTCTAGGATAGGGGATCTTCATGGATTCACAGACTCCAAGAAGACCTTGGATAATTTATATGGGACATAATGGATTTTGGATAGGAAAATGCTATTTTTATTTTGATGTAATGAGGTTCTTTTATTATCTTGTATCTTTTATTTTAAACATGAGATGGGATTTATGATGCAAAAAAAGCTAAGATTTTTTATTCTAGAATAAAATACAGTACCTTCCCCATGAATTTTAAATCTTTCCACTACCTGGACCTTGCAGACATATTTCATCTTACTTTCTTTTCATTATTCTACTCTCCAAGCAAACAAATCTACTTAGCTATCTCCCAATACAATTATTCATCTTTATCTCTATCCCTTTGCCCAAGTAAAGGAACTACTCCCCTCAGGTTCACTTAGAAGAATCACTGGCTCCTTCAAGACTCAGGTTAGGTGCTCTCTTCTATAAGAATCCTTCCTAGTGAACCCAGCTGTTAGCATTCTCTGGATCACAAAATATCAATCTGGGACTTAACTGAGTACATAGTGTGTCCTCCAAAGATAGTGTAAACGTCCTGAGGTCGGATATAATTTCATTCTTCTATATCCCAGAACCTAATGCATTAGTCATGAATGGGTGATTCATGAATAATGTTAAATGTTTAACTTTATTTCTGTTTGGGTCAAGGTATAAAAACTAGAAGCTAAGAGAAAAGGTGTGGGTATATAATTAGGACCTCTGTAAAATTTTTGGTTGAATAATTGATTCTGTGTTGGGGTTGGGGATGGAGGAAGGTAGGCTATCTGATAGTACAATTAGATGGATTAGGAACTGATTGAATTGTCTCAAAGAGTAGATATGAATGATGCAATGTTCATTTTGGAAAAAGGTCTTCAGTGGAGTATCCCAGGGATCTTTTTTGGCCTTGTACCATTTAACATTTTTATCAACAACTTGAATACAAACATAGATGACATGCTATGCATGATATACATTTTATACTATTATATGATATATAATATTTTACATATTATAAAATATAATGATAATATTTGCAGATGATGCCTATTTGGAGGGAATAGCTGACATACTGGATGAGTCAGGATTTCAAAGGATCTTCATAGGCTGGAACATTGGGCTGAATAAAGTAAAATAGGGATTAGTGTAAAACCTTACACTTAGTTTCAAGAAATTGTCTCTACAAGTTCAAATTGAGAAGTACATTATAGCAATTTGGCTGAAAAAAGACCTTGGTGTTTTAGTGGAATGAAGTTGACAGTATGATTGTAGGAATTAAGAAAACTAAGGTGATCTTAGACCATATTGAGAGAGACAGAGCTTCCAGAATTACAAAGGTCCTATTCATACTGCACTCTGCCCTGGTCAGGCCACATTTGGCCTATCAAACTAGGAGCCACAGTTCTTAGCAGTGACTCTCCATAGAAGAGCAACCAGAACTTTGAAGGAATCAGGTCAGTGACATATGAATATTAAATGAAGGATCTGAGGATGTTTAGGCTGAAGTAGAGAAAACAAAAGGAAAGGGAGATTGCTATCTTTTAAGACTAACCAATTGGATTTGATCTCTTTGGCCCCCAGAAAGTGGAATCAGAAGCAATGAGTGGAAATGATAAAGAGGAAGATTTTCTATAAGGAAAAACTTTCTTAGTCTTAGGGCTATCCAAAGATTTAAAAAAACAACAACAAAAAAACAGTAATCCAAAAGCTGCCTGAGAAGGTAAGTGGGTTTCCCCTTCATTGAAGCTCTTTAAGAAAAGGCTGGATACCACCAGGTTCTGGAAGGTAGAGCCACCTAGGTCTCCCAGGAGTTCTTCTTCAGTGTAGATCCAACCAGGATCTCCTTTTCCCAAATGTTATGGATCTGGGTCCATCTGGGGACCTGGCTACCGGGTAAACATGGTTGATCATACCATTTCAATGAACAGAAATTCATCAATTATAATCCTTCCTGTAAGACAGAAGTCCAGCAGACCTTATCATATACCTCTATTGATAGTCCCACTACCAGGCACCTGGGCTTTACTACCTACCATGCTGCTGCAGTCTAAGGATACCTGAGCACCAAATTTGGTGGTACATGTCTGCAGTCCCTAGTGCCAATTAGGTTAAAATTGGCAATATCTCTTGAGCTTGTGAATTCTGAGCTTCAGTGGCCTAAGACTTCAATGGAAGGTGTCTGCACTATTTAGCATCACTACAGTGAGCGGAGGTCATCCGGTTTCCTAAGAAGAGGGAAACTCATACAGAGTAGGTCAGAGGTACTGAGCACATCAGTAGTAAGATCAGATCTCTCAGTTTTCCCTAAATCTTCCTCTTTATCATTTCTATTCATTGCTTCTGGTCCACTTTCTGGGGGCCAAGCAGACCAAATCCAATTGATTAGTCTTAAAAGATAGCCATGTTCCTCCCCTTATGTTTTCTCTACTTAAGCCTAAACATCCTCAGATCTTTCAGTCAATATCATATATCACTGACCTAAGTCCTTCATAGTTCTTGTTGCCCTTCTCTGGAGTGTTACTGCTTTGCTGCCATCAACCTGGATGATAGAGACTTAGTTCTAACAAAGAAATCATTAGACCTTTGTTGACTTGCTTTGATTTGCCAGGTACACTGTAATGATAATTCTTGTTTAGGAATGGGCTGGAAATATGACCACTGCTGTTCCATTCAATTCTGAAATTGTGTGATTCTGTGTCTCTTTGAATTAAATACCCACTTTCAGAGGGTAGGAGGAAAGAAACCAAACAAGGTGATGAAGAAAGAATAATTAAAACAGGTAGGAGGAGAACCAGTAGAGAACAGTGTCACAGTAGGCGAAGAAGAAGAAAACATTAAGAAGATATAAGTAAGCAACAGTATATCAAATGCTGCAGAATAGGCAAAAGAGATGAGAACTGAGAAAAAAGTTAGATTTTTGCAATCAAGGGGCCATTAAAATGTTGAGGACAAAAGCCCAATGACAGGGGATTGAGTATGTGGTAAGTTCAGATTATTTTCTCTATCATTTTAGCAGTAAAGAGGGAGGAAATGTTAAGATGTTAAGTTGAGTAGGTAGTAGGTCCCTGGAAGCATTTTGTTTGTCTGTAGGCAATGGGGAAGGAGAGAGAAAAATTGAAAGTAAATAAATGGGAGTTTGAGGGCAATTGAAATCATAAGTATACAAAAGCATTCCCTTGATATATAAAAGCATCACTTCACTCTCTGAGGCAGGATGGAAGGTGGATGAAGAAATAAAATTTAGAGGATTGAAAATAGCTTATGATAGTGATGAGAGAAAGGAAAGGGGGAACCCCGTTGGTGGGTGCAAAGATAGTAAGATAATCCCATGAGGCACAGTGTCCCCTGTAAATGAATTTATAGGCCGGAAAACCTAGATTGATAGAAAAAGGTTTATTGTAGGAATTTGGAAGTAAAGTTCAGTTAGAAAGATGCCAGGGCCAAAGGTGGCCACTGGGTGGACAGGAACCCTTACATGGCCAGAAGGATACCATATTTGGGGGGGAAGGGCTCCTGCAAAGAGAGAGCTCCAGCTTGGCTTTTTTATACCTAAAAGAAGATTGTGGGCGGTGCCAAGTTCTTGGCGGGCTTTTCAGATAAGGAAGAAACTGTTTGTGGGGGCTAAGAAAACCCAAGCCAGCTTAGATCCGGTGGGGGCTGGGCCCGGATATTCAGCCATGGGGGTTGGGAAATCAGAAAGGAATATCAAAGTGACCTCAACCCCTATCAATAGTACTTACTCAGTAAAGGAAGAAGCAAACTCATCTTCTGAGAGATGGTATGTAGAGGTAGTGTTGGGGCCTTGAAAAGAGAGGATAAAGTTTGGAATAAGGTTTATATAAGCAAGAATATAACTTCTAGAGGATGTATCACCTCTGTTTTCATCTGGTATTCACTCCAACTATCAGCTCAGGGGACCCCAAATATGTGGTTATAATTCTAAGTACAACCCAAGAGCCACTCCTCCAACAGGCCCTTTCTCACCTCTTCTTCTACCCTTCAAAATTTCTTAGTCAATTAATTCTTATTCATAATTGTTCATTATTCAGTCCCTGTAGCTCAGTATTATTCCAAACCAGAAATATTCCTATACATCATCTACCAAGCATTTATGGAAGTTCGAATGTAGGGATAGGTCAGGGCCTGACCTTGCCTTTACAGAGGAGGAAACTAAACCAAATCTCTCTTTTTTTTCTCATATTGGTAATTGGTAATAGAAAAGGACTAAAAGCTGAATATCTCTAATGTCTAATCATAGGCTATATCCACAAGATTAGGTTGCTCCTTATCTTCTGTGTTTTGACATTTCAGTGTAGGTGTATGAGAGGAGGGGCCTAATTCTTTGGCAGAGGGAGTCATTTATCCTGCTTTGCTCTACCATGCTGCATTCTGTGGTTCAGAATCTGACAAAACTTGCTCAGGTTCTCCACCCATTTAAGGCAAGATTGATTCTTGTTTGTCTTGGACAAATGAACTCTTCTTCCCTTTCTATCCACACCTCCTTCCCCAGTCCTCTTACAACCTCTTTTCTATGGAGCCTGGAAAGTATCCCTCATTTTTTTCTCTGTGAGTGTCTATTCTGTCTTGGCTAATTCCCTTTATCCCAGAGCATACCACCATCACTAACACCCTGAAGTATTTCACCAAAAGCTCCCCTTGTTACTCCTTCAGAACTTTAATTTGCTATGAACAACCTTGCTTTCTACCTGAGTCCCTACCAATACCCCCTCTCTTTCATGTTCCATTAGTACTCCATGAAACCGATTCTTCTTTCTTGATATGTCCCATTTCCTCATCCAGGCCTTCCCTGATTATTCTAGTCTGAATCAGTCTCCCTTTTGTCTAGCTTCTCCCCTCTCCGATCTATCCTTGACACAGTTGCCTAAATGATATTCTTAAAGCACAGGTCAAATCTTGGCCCTCCTCCTCTGCTCAAGAAACTTTGGGGGCTATGTATTGCTTCTAGGATAAAAATACAAATTCATTTTGGCATTTAAAGCTCTTCACAGTTTGGCTCCAATCTGTCTTCCCTGGCCCTTCATGCATTCTTTGTTTCAAACAAATTGGCCAATTTAGTGTTCCCTGTATACAAGATTCCATGTCCTATCCTCATGCCTGTGCACAAGTTGAAAAGTTCTCATCCCTCACTTCCATCTCACATAATTCTGAGCACAACCCAAGAGCCACTCCTCCAACAGGCCCTTTCTCACTTCTTTTACCCCTCTAAATTTCTTTGCATTTACTCAGGAACATCAGGCATACTAGATAGAAGTCAGGGAGATTTGATTTGACATATGGTGACTCAAATATATCAGTACCTCTATGGAGGGTGTCTCTTTGCACTGGAAGCATTAACTTCATCTTTAGCAGTTCCCCAAGCCACTAAAATTACAGGTCCATCTCAAGAAAAATAAAACTTCATCCCTCCACCTCAGTAGAATGCAACTTCTTAAGAAACTTGATCACTTTGTTTTCACCTCTTAGTACTTAGCACACAATATCTCCCACTCCTCAATACTTAGCACACAGTATTCCACCCCCCCCACTCAATACTTAGCACACAGGATCTCCCCACTCAATATTTAGTCCTCAGAATTTTCCCTCTTCCCCAATACTTAGCACACGGTGAGTAAATGCTGGTTGAATTGAGTTAAATGAAACCAATTTCTCCCACTCCTTCTCAATACTTAGCACACAGTATCCCCCCCTCCCACTCAATATTTAGCACACAGAATGCCCCCACTCATTATTTAGTACTCAGAATTTTCTCTCATTCTGGTTGAACTGAGTTAAATGAAACCAATTTCTGAAGTCTCTGAATTCCTATTTTACTAATCTCAGTAGCAAGTTTTGTATATCATTATACAGTCTCTCATTTGCTGCATCATGTGTTATCACTAGGAGCAAGGCCTTCTTGAGGGCAGGGATCATATCTTATTATATCCCTTTGTTATCCCCCAGAGTATTAAGCAACATAATGGTTCCTCCATCAATGCTTGTTGCTTGATTACAATCCCCTAAACCATTCTTTTTTCAGTGTATCACCTCACAGTCCTTATTGGCAAAAAGAATGTTTTCTTGTGGGAGTGAGTGGGCACATTGATGTATATGCTTAGCATGGACCCTGAGATTGACCTATGCTAATAATAAAGTTTTAACAGGGATGGGCACAGTTAAGTAACTGCTTGTTGTCCCACAACCCTGACATCCATTTACCTTCATGTGTATTTTCCACACCCTTCTGGCTCTACTGCTTCTCCCACTCCTTGCCCTAATAGATCCTTAACTTCTAGCTGACGCTCATCAACCAAGCCTAGTTCACTACCCCCTTCCTGCAGAAGGCCTTATTGCCTTTCACCTTACCTGGAGGGAAACTGAGCCATCCCTTGATGAAAAGTTCCAAGACCAGGCAAGAATCAGGCTGAAGAAAGAACCTAGATGTTTGTTGGTAACTTCCCTAAGCAATAGGATCTCATCCCCAACCTACTTGTTTCTCTGTTTTTCTCAAATTTCCCCAATCAGAAACCTTGAGCTGGGGCTTCCTGATCCAACAACATTTAATTCCGGTGCCTTCTCTCTCTTAATTATTTCCTCCTTATCCTGTGTAGGCTTTTTGGTACATATTTGTTTGCTTCTCCATTAGATTGCAAGCCCTTTGAGAGTAGAGATTGCCCGTTGCCACTTTTTGTATCCTTAGCACTAAGTACAGTGACTGGCACATGGAGGGCTCTTAGTAAATGTTCACTGACAGACCACACAGCATCCTCTCTGCCTACGGACCAGTGTTTTGAAGTTTGGGGGCTTCATTCAAGTCAGAGGTTTAAAGAAGGGGGGTAACTTTCCTTCAGGAGGGAAGGAAGGGTGGGGGGTGAAGCATGTCACTCATCATCAAAAGCAACTCTGTTCGTTCCCTGGGAGACCCCCCCCCCCTCCCTTGCCCTTTCCTCCTCCCACCCAGCCCCAGGGAGAGAGCAGGGACAGAGCTTCTTTTATCACCTGACGCTGTGCAGTCACGGATCCCATTGGTGGAGCCAGATTCAGTTGGTCTCGGTCTCTCTCTCTCTCTCTCTCTCTCTCTCTCTCTTTTCTCCTTTTTCCTCTCCCTCTCTCTCCTCTTCTTCTCTTCCCCCCCCTCTCCCCTTCACGTTGCTTTGATTTTTCTTTTTCCCCTCTGTGAGGCTAGGGGACGTTTCACTGGAGACAGCAGGCGGTGTGTGCCCCAGAGAGAGAAAGAAACAGGCGCTGCCAGAGGAAGGAAGAAGCCGCATGGAAGAAAGGTCCTCAGCTGCCAGGAGCCCAGCAAGACAGTGCTGCCGCCTGTAAAGCCGGGAGCGCAGTGCCTTTTGCCGGCCCCATCCCCTCGCGGGAGCAGGTTCCGACCGCGGTCCTCGTCCTTGCCAGGTCTTCTGCTGCAGTACCTGGTGGAGACAGGTAAGGTGCTCTCCCTCCCAGAAGCAACTTGATGCCCCCTTGGGGCATTACGACCGCTGGGATAATCAGAGAGGGGGCTAGTGAGGAGAGCCAGACTCTTGTGCCATCGCTCTGGACGTTCACCCCGGCATGTACGAAAGACAAATGGCAGCTCCCTCCCCCCCTCCCCAGGGGGCTTATGGTAAAAGTAAGGGCTGGACGGGGCTCCGGGGTACAGTACTGCTCAGTCACCTCGTGACCAGTCCTGCTGCAGTGAGCGGTGCCAATGGGGACGCAGCAGGTCGGGAGGAAAGGCTTCTGCTGGAATATGGGCTGCTTGTGGGTATGTGCGTGGCAGAAATATGGGAGCCTGTGTGCGCAGCATGTATGCATGGTGGAGGTGGGGGAGTCTCTCCCTAGATGTACAGAGAAGTGCGAGTGCCCTGTTGGGGGGGGGGGAACGGCAGTGCCTAGGTCTGTATTTGTCCCAAAATGTATTTTAACCTGCGTGACCATGTGCGCCAGCTTCCGAGTTCCTGTGTCCATGTGAGGGTCCGTGGGAAGAGCAAGGAAACAGTTTGTGGGTGGAGGGCTACTTTGGCATGTGTTGGTGTGTGCACAGTGCAGTAAGATGGCAGGCCTGGCTAAGCATGTATCATGTGTGCACATACAAGTGTGTGGGGTGCCCCCTCACCTGGGGGAGGAATGTGCTCCTGTCATCTCTCCATGTGGGGAGGTGTAACTGTAGAGCAGGAAAGTGATTGGTAGGTGGGAGAGAGGATAAATGTTCCTGAGGTGTCTCTGGATGCAGGTTTCTGTGGGTGTATGATCTGCATAGGTTCGCCACAGCTTGACACATGGACACTGTTAAAGAGTATCAGGAAGCAAGCTGGTCATACCTCCTTTGTGGGCTTGTGTGCCTGCCGAGGGCACCAGGGACCCTGGCCATGACCACACGCATGCATGCACTTTCTGGCCCACTGCGTGCACTTGCCCCTGCACACGAGCTAACACGCTCCTATCCTCATGTGTGACGATGTCCATGGATAGAACAGCCAGGTGGGGGTGAGCCAGGGGACTGTTAAACTATGGAAGGTCATCATGGTGAATAGGAGCGCAGAGGAGACTTTTTCTGAGGAGCTGGTGTAACATGTGGAAGCGTGTGAGTTGGTGTGGCAGGTTGCACATGGGGGTGGATGTTCATGGGCATGTGAGGGGCAGCGTCTCTGTGAATGTACCGGCGTGTGGGTGTGGGAATGTATGTCTCTGTGTACGAACATGGGAGAGTAGGAGTTTCTCTAGGGTGTTGTCTCAGCCTGGGCTCACACCCTGCCCTTCCCAACTTAATCGGGTGTGGAAGGCTGGACGGCTCTGGCTTGGGGGCTCTCCTAGCATCAGCCATCTTCACTCTCCTGGGGCAAGGCTGGGGAGGGGCTTCTTAGCCTTTCCAGATCCCAGAGAGAGCAAGGGGATTAAGGAACTAAGCAGGACAGGGCAGTGGCCCAGGCACAGACGCCCGCCCTTTGCAGACCCCTCTTCCTCAGGCAGCAGCTGTTCCCTTTAGTAGAGAGAAGAGGTATGGGCCCCAGCCTAGCACTCCTGTCTCCTCCACACAAGCTGGGGAAGGGGCCTTCTGAGTGCGTAACCTGTCGCGCCACAGCCATTGCTGTGCACATGGAAAAAGCACAGAGGGCTTGCTGGGTGTTGCCAGTCATGTGCCAGTGATTTCCTAGCTGGCTCATTCTCCCAGGGCTGTTCCCTGGGCAGCAGATTTTGTCCTGTGATCCTGCAGTTTCTCCTGGGTGCTTATTTTCCAAAGGGTCGTGACATCTACATATCCCTACCCATGCTCATGAGCAGCCCATATGCCATACACTCTAGAGAAACAGCCAATGGTGCTGTCACAGTTAATGAGCATTTATCAAGCACTTACTGTGTGCCTAGAACTGTGTTAAGTGCTGGCAAGATCCAGGCATAGCTGATTGGGCATCACAGGTGGCAAGGGAGTATTTTGGAGTTGAAAGGAAAACACATGATACTATTGAAGGCCCAGTCCTACCTCCAACTCTACACTGCCCGAACACCTCATAGTTGAATGTAGAGGTGCCAGGCTCTGAGCAGTTTTAACTGAAAAGGAAAGTATAATCTAAACTGTTAGCTAAAAATAAAGCACTTACTTCTCCGACAGGTACAAAGTAAATCCATCCCCTAAACCCAGCACAGCTCCCCCTAACTCTTTGGAAAATGGACAGAATAGACAAGGACATTACATTCAGGGGAAAGCCAGGGTTTCTGCAGAGACCTGGGTGGCATAAAGAAAGAAAGACAAATCAAAGAGGAAAGAAAAGAGAGAATGAAAGACTGAAAGTAAATTAGGAAGAATAATAAAAAAATTATATAGCACTTTAAAATTCATCATACTTTGCAGTATACTTTTAACTCATTTGGTCCCCACAACTGTGCTCTGTAAGCATTATTGCCCCATTTAGATGAGGAAACAGAGGTTCAGAGGTTAAGAAACTTGCCCATTATCACATAGCTAGTAAATATCAAGGGTAGGATTTCAGCCTATGCCTTTCAGGCCCAGAACTCTTTCCATTACACCATAGGTAGATATGTGATAAAAAGGAGAAGAAAAAAAGAACAGACAGAATGGGAAAGAAAGCATGAGATTGTAAAATAAATAGAAAAAAGGGGAATGGGATTTCAGGGAATAGGGCCTCTCCAATCACTCAGATCCAAACTTCCTCTTCTCTTGGTCCGTTGCAGAACAAGGAAAAGATCCCCTTACTTACTACATCAAGGGAAATCCCTAAATTGGGATCCCCATACCTGAGGAAGTCACACCAGTGGGATATCTTTTGATACATGACTGAAAGAGTTGCCTTCTTTCTCCTGTGGCCCCTTCTAGGGAGGCAAGAAAAGTTGTGTCATAATGGATAGCACCTTAGCTTTGAAGTCAATAGATCTCAGTTTTGATCTGAAGTCAAAAGTTTCAGCCTCAGTTGCTTTCTCTACCATTTCTTCACTCTATAAGTTTCCTTCTCAGCTAAGTAGAGAGAACAATATTCATGCCACCTAAGTCACGCAGTTGTCTTCAGGAGATTGATTTGCGAGCCAAATTTAGATATGAATTATGCTTATCCTTTGACATCACTCCTCTGAAGAGTCAGAAGGGTAAGGGAGGTGTTGAGAGAAGGGGAGAATGAAACAAATGATGTTACGACCAAGCAGGCATTTATTAAGCACTTATGGATGGGACAGTTAAGAGGATAAAAGAAAAATATTGTGATATCATGAGATACACAGAGACTCAGGGAGACAAGGGAGGGAAGAAAGGCAGAGAGATTACAGCAAAGAAGGGCCCTGGGACATTAGGATATGAACTCCTATCTTATAGATCAACTCCTTCCATGTGCACCTATTCTGCAGCTGTACATGTCTGTGCCACCTGAACAGGGTAGAATTGTTGATCTAAGTTATGAGAGTCTCTTTTTAAAAAGAGATAAAGGTGAAAATACCCACTTCTCTCCAATGTCCCTGTGATCATCAAATCTCTCTGAATCTACTTCCTCTCTATCCATTGCTTTCCCTAAAAGTTATCTCTTTCTATCTTCCTTCATTTTGTTTTCCCCATCATCTCCTCCCCTCCCCTATGACTGTCCCTTTCTTTTTTTGATGTCTGCTAGCCCAGAGTCACCCCCCCTTCCTCCCCAGCTCCATCTGCTCAGAATCTGTCCTGCCCTGTGCTTGCAACATTCTCATTGCCTCTGCCACCTGCCAGGTGCCGTCTGCTACGCCTTCCTCTCTGCAGAGAGATGAGAGCTGCAAGGGGGCTGCAGAATGGGAGAAGGCACCCTTCCCACATCCCATACTGGGGGAGGAGAGAGAGTCCTCCCACTCTACATAACCCTGGTTCTCCCTAAATGCTTCTCTCAGATCAGGTCTGGGGAGACAGGGACACTGGCATGCCTGCAAAGAATGCCTTTCTGAACCCAGGTTTGCATATGTGTGAAAGTGGAGGGCAAGGGGCTGGTGGGGAGGTGATAGGAAGAAATGGTGCTGGAGAAATATAGGGAAGTAGCATTGACTGCCCCTTACCATTCCCATAGGAACTGAGCCAGAGGAGAGCATGGAAATGCTGCTGTCCACCCCACACAGCATTGAGATCAATAACATCACCTGTGACTCCTTTCGCATCTCCTGGGCCATGGAGGGCAGTGACCTAGAGAGGGTCACTCATTACTTCATTGATCTCAACAAGAAGGAGAATAAGAACTCCAACAAATTCAAGCATAGGGTGAGTAGGTGACATATTGGGGGACTGCCTCCTTACCCCCAGGAGCATTTAGAGGGTGAAAAGCCAAGATGAAATTTAGAAATAATACCCCCCCATCCACTGCACCGTAACCAAACCTCTCCCAACAGTACCCCTTGGACGGTTCTTGAGGCTTCAGGGCAGGAGTAAGGTGAGGGACTGACACCCTCTTTCGCGAGGTGCAAACCTCAAGCTCCAATCCAGCTTAGATTCTGGAACCCCTTGTGGGTGTTGGTTGGGGGTCCCCATGGACGGGGTTTGTTCTACCTGAACTCTTAGGGATGGAGGGCAGGTGGCCTCAGCCCTCCAGTTTCTATCCCTGTATCCAGCCATTGGTCTGGGAAGATGTCAGTGTTCCCCACTGTTTCCTTCCCCTGTGAGGCTTCTCTTCCACAGAAGGGGACCCTCCCTCTACCCTGAGGAGTGTGGCGAGCATAGAGGGAAGGTTTTCACTTTCCCAAATTGGGGGGAAAGGACGGGAGAAGAGGGAAGGGGAAAGGAGTCCATATGATCCATAGAACATCAAAACAGGTTACTCACCATCCCCCCTCTGGAACTGTTTCCTTTGATCTGGCTGTCTTTTGGCAGGCCAGTTGCCACAGCAACTGAATGCTTAACATCGCCACCACCACCACCACCGCCATCCCTCTACTCCCCCCCAGCATAAGTCATTTTTTCTTTCCTCCCCGGCTTCTTAGCATTTGCTGTTGCCGTGGAGACTAGCCCTGCAGTGCGGAGTGCTCTTGGAGAAGTCTTGATAAAAAAAAAGAAAAAAGAAGGCCTCAACGCCCCCAGCCTTAGGGCCCTTCCTCCACCAGGCTACCTTTTCTAGCTCCTAACAAAACTAGATTTCGGGAGGGTTGGGGACTTACGGGATGCAGGGACTAAGAGCCACACTCTTAGTATCAGTGGGGAAATGGCGATTGGTTCATGGGTGGGGGTATGAGCTTTCCAAGCCTTAGGCCCTCATTCTGTGAGACCCCTTCCCACAGGGGATGGCAGTATCCTAGGAAGTAGGAGGAGGTTTCAGATATGCTGGAGGCAGCAGAGCCACCTAGGCTGAAATCCTGGTTTCTCACCTTCCCTCCCTGCCCTATAGGATGTGCCCACAAAACTGGTGGCAAAGGCAGTGCCTCTGCCCATGACCGTGAGAGGCCACTGGTTCCTGAGCCCCCGCACGGAGTACAGTGTAGCTGTGCAAACGGCGGTGAAGCAAAGTGATGGAGAATATCTGGTGTCTGGATGGAGCGAGACCGTTGAGTTCTGCACCGGAGGTAAGGAAAGGAGCTTTATGATGTGAACAACTCTGGCTCCAGAACCTCTAGGCCCGAAGGCAAGGTTCCCCAACAGGCTCCTCGAAGGAGCTTCCTTGTCTCTAGCTTTCTGATTTGACCAAGGGGACAATTCCCAGCTACCCCTTCCTCCCCATATTTCTGGTGGAAAATAGTGGATTCAGCTCCCCTTCTCCCCAAACCCAACAATGGCATAAGTAGAGAACATTCAGACCTGGCACCCTTCCAGCCTTCTCCAACAAAATTCCCCCTTTCCACTGTCAGAATTCATTTACTAGTATGACTTGAAAGGTGTCAGAAGGATCCCCACCCCCAGAATGTTTCCTTATTGAGATATTTATTATTGTCCTGTTCCCTGAGGGTCTTTTTAGTTCAGTTATTCCCAGGAAGGGAAGCTCCCTAAGGGCTTCCCAGCTCAGAATCTCAGCACAGACCATTGTCTGCTGCTCTCCTCAGGGACAGAAGAGAAGGGGAGATGAAGGGGAAAATACTGAAAAGAGAAAAAGAAAAGAGTGATGTGAAGATGGGGATGGCAGCCTGTGACCAAAGCCTAGGCCTTAGTGTTTGGCTGGGGGCTGGGATCTGCCTCTTGCCTCTGTTAATGAACCTGTCTCAAATCCAGGATACAGCCAGTTGTCCTGGGGATTTGGTTGGTCATAATTAGGAGGGGTGGGGGGATTTGGAGAATAGGCTGGGTGGCAAAAGGCAGCATGGGCCCAAGCTGGCACAACACTCAGGATCACTGGGGCTCCTTGTAGATTATGCCAAAGAGCACTTGGCTCAGCTGCAAGAGAAGGCAGAACAGATAGCCGGCCGTATGCTCCGATTCTCTGTCTTCTACCGGAACCAGCACAAGGAGTACTTCCAGCATGCCAGGTACAGTGTGGCTGGGTTCCCCAGAGGTTTCCGTATGGGATCATGCCTATCTTGCCCCCAGGTTCTTCCCTCTCTTTTGGGTCAGCCTTTTTCTCCTATCATTCCTTTCTCTGGAGCCCTTATCCCCCTTGGTACCCAGTCCATCTCTGCCCGTCACATCTGGGAGGAACTGTCTCAGCATCCTCAGCTGAGGAGGAAATCAGAGACATGTGGGTCCTCAGTGTACACGCATGCATATGTGTGTGTGTGTGTGTGTGTGCCCGCATCCACCTTGCTTAGCTCAGCAGGCAGACCATGGTGCCACTGGAGTTTGGGATGGATCCCTATGTGGGCTATGTAACTTTACCCTCTTCCCCAATTTGACCCTTAATACTGAATGGATCTGCTGTCTCCCCAGTTTATTTCCTTAGTCAATAGGAAGAATCAGTGTTAATTCATCCCCACTACTAGAAAAAATTATTAAAAAGTGTTTGCCTTTGGACAGTGGTTTAGAAGGCAACATCACTGTCCTGTGCTAAATATTAAAAATCAGCAGCAGCAGCTTCAGATAGGGACAGAGGGCTGAAAGAATATGGATCATAGGTCTAAGCAGGAAGGGGTCTCTAATCCAAACCCCTCATTTAACCAGTGAGGAAACTGAGGTCCAGAGTGATTAAGTGCTTAGTGCAAGGCCCCAGGAGTAGTCATCAGAAGTGGAATTTGAACCCGGAGCCAGCTCTTTCTGCTGTTGCTCCCATGACCTTAACTCTGTGCCACTCCATCAACCAGCATCATTAAGTGCCTACAACGTGCCAGGCTCTGTGCTGAGCACAGCTCCCCTTTGGAGGGGACCCTCTTGGCGTCTTTTGAGGAAGCCAGGCAGGTGCAATGGACAGAGCTTAGGCTCTCCAGCAGCTGTGTGGCTGACACAGTCTAGGGAGCCTGGCTGGGCGTCAGCAAGACCTTCAAATACAAGATCAGACACTCAGCAGCTGGGCCATCCCAGGCAAGTCACTTAACCTTCTTGTAACTCAGTTCCTTCCACTGTAAAACGGGGGTAAAAAGGGCAATTTCATCTCAGGGTTGTTGTAAAGTGCTCTGTAAACCCTGAAATGCTGCCTAATTCAGTAACCTGACCCCTCCCTGAGCTTTTGTTGCCCCTACTTTGTAGAACGAGGGGCTTGGCTTGGGCAGACCCCAGGTTCTCTACCGCGCTAGGCTTCCTTGGTGTCTGACTTGAGGGGACTAGTGCTGGATGTCAGCACCTGGGAGCCGGGACAAGTAGTTTTGTGGTCTTTTAGCCACAAGGCAGCCACAGGCTGCTAACAGAGCCCCTTCTCTCCCCCACTTCCTCCTGGCCCAGCAGGACTCACTGTGGGAACATGCTTCAGCCTTACCTGAAGGACAACAGTGGCAGCCATGGCTCTCCGACCAGTGGGATGCTCCACGGCGTCTTCTTCAGCTGCAACACTGAATTCAACACAGGCCAGCCCCCTCAGGACTCCCCATACGGTCGCTGGCGCTTCCAGATCCCAGCCCAGCGCCTCTTCAACCCCAGCACCAACCTCTACTTTGCAGACTTCTATTGTATGTACACAGCCTACCACTATGCCATTCTGGTCTTAGCCCCCAAGGGCTCCCAGGGTGACCGGTTCTGCCGGGACCGCCTTCCCCTCCTGGACATTGCCTGTAACAAATTCCTGACCTGCAGTGTGGAGGACGGAGAGCTGATCTTCCGCCATGCCCAGGACCTCATCCTGGAGCTCATCTACACCGAGCCTGTCGACCTGTCGCTCGGCACTCTGGGAGAGATCAGTGGACACCAGCTGATGAGCCTTTCCACTGCTGATGCAAAGAAGGACCCCAGCTGCAAGACCTGCAATATCAGTGTGGGCCGCTAGGGACTCCTGGGAGTGGGGGGAGAGGGGATGTGGGGGGACTGAAGTGGAGAGGACAAGGGAGAAGTGGGAGGGAACATCACTTGGCCTTGACCCAGGGAGCTTGGCTTCTCTCTTGTCTCCTCCTGACCCCTATCCCAGGCCATGCCGCCTCCCGCCTCTCTCCCAGCACTAGTGGTCAAAGGGAGCCTGGGTGAACACAGCCCCTTTTCAGCTGGCACTGGCAACTTCTCAGTCCCATTGGAAGCAAGTCATGCAAGTCTTTCCTCGTCCACAAGGGTCTGGCTAGTGCTTCCATAGGGGTGGATAGCTTTGCCCAGGTGGGGTGGGCTGGCTCTTCCTGAGGGTTCCTTTTTTTTCTAGTCCCTGTTCTGCTGTTCCCACTTGACTCTTGCCTGCCCCCCGGTAGTGATGTGCTAGTCCTGGACAGGACTACTGGGACTCAGTCCCAGTCCCAGCCCTCAGGAAGACTCTCTAGGCTCTATCTTCCTGATGCTTGTCTCCAGGAAAGATGCTTAAGGAGGCTTGGGGAGCTCTCCTCAGCCCCAGGCTACTTTACTCAGAGCCAACCGTGAAATTCCCCCATGTCTTTTCTTGAGCCACATACTCAAATCCCTATTCTCTAAGCAGCTCCCCCATCCAGGCCCAGACCTCTTTCCCCTATAAATAGTTTCCTTCAATGTGACTCCTTGGCTGTCCCTTGCCCCAGCTGTATCCCTAGGAATGGCTATTCCCACCCTGCCCTGGGCCTTCTCCTTCCCAGAATAGGAGCCTTCTTTCTTTTCCTTGCCATGTGGGCACTTAGCTGTTGTTTTTGTTTTTGTTTTCCTTTCTTTTCCTTCCAGGGAGTTGATGTGCCCTGAGGCACCTGCCCCTTTATCCCAAAGCAGCAGAACTTAAGACTTTAATTAATTGGGGTTGAGTATGGGGAGTAAGGGATAAGAAAGGCACTGGTACTCAGAAATGCCCTTTCTCCAGCCAGGAACGGACTCTCTACCCCAATCAGGGCCAGCATGGAGCTGGAGTGCCACAGACTTTCCTCCAGGGGCCCCTGGCACCATGCCTAGCTAGGCTGCTTCTCTCTCTGTTTGCCATGGTGCTGTGCCTGTGTTGTACCTGTGCATTAGTCAGACTGTGGCTTCTCCCACAAATACCTTGCCCCCAGGCCTTTTCTTTTCACCTGGAGGAATCTGCCATAGTCTATCAGGGCCCATTGGATTTTGCCAGAGCAGGTCTCAGTTGGGTGTGATGTCCCTTCTTCCATGAGATTACTTGAGACTCTCAAGGAAAACGTGCCAAGGTTGGGGCTTCCCACTGATTTCACATAGTAGTAAATTAAATATGATCACAGGTCAGAGGGTAGCCTCCCAGGAAGGGATCTGACAGCAGGTGAATCCCTTCTTGAGATTGGTAGTCGAGGGGAGGTCAGAGTTTAAGTTGGGCAAGATAAGGAGGTGATAGCAGTTTTCAGAGATAAGGGGGCCAAAGGAATAGCAGATACTTTTCTGATTACAAGACAACTATACCCCCAGATGGAAGGACCCCCTGGGATGGGACTGAAGGTAATAGCTGGTATGAACGGGTTGGGCTCTGAGATACTGGGAAGAGGAGAGGACACAGACACTTTTGGCCCTTCCTGATCCCTCTGCTTACTACAAACGCCAGCAAGAGGTCCTTCCCCTTTGCCCCAGTCCATGTGTCTGACCTTGCTGATGGCCTGCCTGTGCTGTGCTTACAATGTGCATCAATAAACCACTACCACCAGAGCCCCCACCTACTCCTTCCTTGGGATAGGGTTGGGGACTGGGTCTATCTGCATTTCCTATCTAAAATGGAAAGGTGGAAGTACTCTCAGGGTCACTAGATTTATTCAGGAAAGGGATCTCAGGAATCCTGTTCTAAAGACAAAAGGAAGTAGGATTGAGGAACACTTTGTTGTAATCTCCCCTGCTTGGAAAAAGGGGGTTAGAATGCTTCTCCAGGAATCAGAAAGCTGGTAAATATCATCAATCTAGTCTAGTGCCTTAATTTTGGGGACAGGGAAACCAAGGCATAGAGTCTTAAGATCCTGCAGCTAGATACCAGTAGAACTGGCCTAATCTGATCTTTCCAGTAGACTTTGCTGCTTTAATTCAGACCCTGGATATCCCCTCCCCCTAGCCAGGCTCTAAAAGGTTGCTGTTCTGAGTCACCTCTTCATCAGTTATAGTTATGAAAATGGCCCCTCTGCCTTGAGCAGAAAGATCCAAAAAAAGCTGAGCAGCCCACTGGTTCTTTGTGTGCCTCCCTCAAGAACCGCTAAGGTAGCTAATGAGCCTTCTTGCTGAACAGAAGGAAGGACAGCCAGAAGGCTGAGGGAAAGGCGGCTTCCAGGAAAAAGTCCTTGTGTCAGAATGTCAGAGGGGGCCATGAGCCCAGGATTAGGGGCTGTCCAGTGGCAGGTCTCGTTAGGAGCAGCTAGGTGGCGCATTGGACAGAGTTCTGGACATCGAGTCGAGAAGATGAATTCAAATCTGGCCTCAGACTTCCTGGCTGAACGACTCTTGGTAAGTCCCAACTTTCATCTGCTTCAGTTTCCACATTTGTAAAATAGGGATGATTTCCAAACATTTAAAGTGCTACCTCAGTGGTAATTGTGATTAAAGACAGGACCTCAACCAGCCCTTCTCTCTCTGGGGCTCTCCTACTTTCCTGCCCCAGCTTCTCAACATGGGAATTCCAGTCTAATTTAGCAACAGGGGGAGCTGTGGAGTCATAAAACTAGGTCGTGCCCAGAACAGGGAAAAGGGAGGGGGGGGGGGGGGAAGATTAAATGAGAAGGGTGGGTGGAGTGGGGCAGAGAGGCCTAGGATTACAAGGGATGGCAAAAGGTCACCAAGGTCGACCTCCTTCAAGTAGGTCTGCACAAAACTCTGAGTCAAATGAGAATCTTGCCTTTTTTTTTTTTTTTTAAGGTCTAAAAGGAACAAATTCCACAGCTTCCCCTGATAACCCTATGAATAATTTCTTGGGAAATTCTTGGCTCACTGTTGCATCTTCCAGGTCCTCATCATCATCTGGGAAAAAAAGATTATCTCATGGAGTTTTGGCATTCTATCTCCCATACTCACCCTATCGAGGGTGGGTGTTGGGAAGGAAAAGGATGAGGTGGAAGAGCAAAGGAGCTTGAGAGATAGATATTTACCCTTCTCAGTTCTACTTGGGGACTTCTGTGCTCTTAAGCAGTCATCATCATCAATTGGGCAGAAGTAAGAATTTGCTGCAAGGGTCTTTCCCAGACAAATTCCAGAACCTCATTTTTCCTCTGGTTTGACTCAATAGGTAGACTAACACATTAACTGTGCTTGTAAAGGCACACACAATACTGTTAGTCTTTCAGCTAAGAGGAAGGAAGACAACTGGAGAATCTCATCTTGCCTCCAACTGTCTCTTCCCTGCCCCTTAGGGCCAAAGCTCTTACCTTTTCTCCCTGGGTAGGGCAGGCAACAGGGATGAGAGCAGCAGAAAAGAATCTCGGGGGAGGGGTCCAGCTAGAATATTTATGTCCATAAAGCTAAACTCTCAGGCATTCACAAAGCGACCTACATGTTGTACACATCCCTAAAAACTCACACGTACACTTTGATGGTACTCGGTACATTCCTCTAGCCAAGATGGACAGGACTGGGACAAAAGCTCATTTATACATTCGCTTTCCCTCTATTGTCCAGCTATCCCTCCAGCCTCTGGGCTAGAGCCCCTCCTAGTGAGCCTTCCTCCTTTTCCAAGGTGTTGAACCTAATTTTTCCTTGCTGCAGCTTAGCGGACAAGCCCACACAGGGGGCTGCCGTAAGGCTGCCAGCCACAAGGCCCCTGTCACGTACTCTTTCAGCCTCTGCAGAGACCACCACAGGGGACCAGACACCATCCCCTGAGGTAGGGGGCCCTCAGGAAGCCAAGTTGAGGCCTCCAAAGGCAACTGGCCATAAAAAAGCTACGCTATTACATCTGGAATATATTAGAACCAGATGTGATGGGGGAAAGGAGGTGGGGGTGGGGAGAGGTGGTGATGAAGCAAGAGAAACAACAGCCCTCACTGGATCAGGCAACCATGAGGAGGGAAGGGGCAAGAGATTCCTAACATTTATTTAGGAGAATGACGGCTTGAGTTCAAGCTAACCCCTCTTTCGCTCCCTTTAGGCTCTAGAGTTTTTCTACCTGGAACAAATGCTGTGATATGCCACCATGGTGGAATGGGCAGCCAGCACATCATGTGATTGATTTAAAGGATGCCTGTGCCCCAAGTATGTTACCCACCCTCACTTTGACTTATGTCTGCCATTAGTAATTCATCGCTTTGGGTTAAACGTTGCCTACTCCTTAGATTGCATTTTAAAGTCCACATGCTTCTGGATGGGGTAATGCCTTTGTGGGGATTAGTTTATCTGTAGTTTTCTTTTAAGATTGGAGTGGGATCTAGTGTTCCGTAGAGACTCTGGAATATTTGAAATAACAGGAGATTATAGAAAAGGATTAAAAAAAAAAAAAAAAAAAGGAATCAGCAATTGAACAGAATCCACTTCTGAGGCCTGGGAACCATTAAATTGTTACATACTTCCCACCATCATCCTCAAAGAAGGGTCCCTCAATCACCCTGGGGGGAGAATCATCTGCAAGATATCCCTGGTACTGTCTGGACACCTAAGGATGCCTTCTTATGACCAGCTCTGTTACCCCTGTTAGCCATTACTCTGTTATGGGGGGCAGAGCTTTCAATCCTTGGTTTCTCGCCTTATCCAGAGTATGGTGGCCTCTGCTGCTCCCCTCCCCACCCCACCCCAGTGCATTTAGGAAAGCTAGCAAGAGTTTGCCCAAACAAACAGGATTCATTTCAGAATGCAGGTCAAAAATCACACCTCAGAAGCCGCAAATACCCATACAACATAGAACCCGAGGAACAGAGATTGGAAATGGCTTTCTGCTGTCCCTGACTTAGACCTTCTACCTTGGCCTTCATTGTAAGTGAATTTGCCTGCCTCTCTCTCAGCTTTGTCCCTAGGTTGTTTTCACATAGGCAAGGACCATTCTTAACAGCCCTTGATTTTAAACATTCTCTTGTCATCTCTCTGTACCTTATAGAATCCAATCTGATCCCAGGATTATTCAGGAATTGCTTTCCTCTTAGAATTATATGTCAGTTAGAAATATGGTGTCCGTTCCAACCTGCTCATTTTATAAGTGAGGAAATTTAAGGGCCAGAGAGAGGAATTATGTGACCCACCTAGGATCACCCAGATACAACTTATCCAGGGCCAGAGATTTCCTGCCTTCCAGTATGATGCTCATTCTGCCACATCGTGCTACCTTGCGCTTGGCTGGGGGGAATCCTATAGCATGTGGAAGAGAGGCCTGGGACTCGAGGGGTAATGAGGTTATTTGATTGTGGAGCTGGTTAGGTCAGAGACAAGGTCCGAGAGAGATGAGAAATCAATTTGTTCACCTGACCATATGTCCTAGATATTCAGAGGTTCAAAATACCATGCTTAGCCCTAAGGGAAGAAAGAGGTAGGGGTAAAAAGTAGGAATGTGGAGATCTTTGGTCAGCATTTTGGGGACTGAATGAATAGTGCCTGGGAGTTACTAGTACCTACAAGAGAGAGCCCGAGAAAAAAAGGAATAGTAATGTCACTCTAAAGTTGGGATAGGAGGTAGGGTGGGGGAAGAATCGAGGATGAAGGTATATTCCTGGAGAACTTATTAATTTATTAAATTCTGAAATACGTCTCCAGGGACAGCAACCAGCTCCTGAACAGCTCCCACCATCCATAGGAAACGGATTCTTCCTCCTCTTCCTCTTCCTCTTCCCCTTCTCCTTCTCCTTCTCCTTCTATCCACTCATCATCTGCTGGCTTCTTTTCTTCACTCTCCTGGAAGGCCTCCTCACTGGCTTCCGTTTCCTGGTTGAATTCGGTTGCTGTCATCTGGGTCATCCTGTCTTGGGTCCCAGGGGACAGGTTATTGTGTTCACCCTGCTCCTGGGAAAACTCCAAGCATTCTATAGGTAAAGGTAATGTCGACTCCTCTCTGATCACAATGGAGGGAACCTGTACAGCTGAGTGTACTTTCCTGGTCTTGGACTTTCGTTGCCTCCGGGCTCGTATGTTCTGGAGGGGAACCCTACCACTCTCGAGTTTCTTGGATATGTTTCTGCACCACCGCTTCCAAACCACTGGATTATGAGTATGCTTTCTGACATACCTCCTTCTGGAGCTAGGTGACTTCCCTCTGGGCGGCATATTGGTGACTGACCATTTCTTGTATCTGAGTTTGGTACTAGGTTTGGTATAACTTGGGGATTTGAGGCCCTTGTCAGATTTGGCCTCGCATGTGGAGGCAGAGAGTTTGCCTTTGCACATGATAGCAATTTTGGACTTTTTCCTGGCCTGACCATGTTTAGAGAGCTTGATCCTGGGTTGAGTTTGTCTGTATCTCTTCAAACCAGCCCTGCTCCTGGTCATGGCCCGACGGTATCTTTGGGAGGAGCGCACCTTGCTGGGCACCATATGGGCTGACTTCAGGGATGTGACTTGCACAATGTCTTTGTGGTCCTTTGTGGTCTTGCTCTTGGAGGCTTTGGGTTGGCAGGGAGGGTGCTGGTGACCATAGACTACAAACTCTGCCATGGAATAAGTGACCCCAATCCGTCTGGCAAACTGTCTGGCTGAAAGTCCCAGTTTGCTCCATTTGCTGGGGAGCCCTTCCATTCTGCTCCTGGCCCCCCAGCCTGCCCCATGGCGACCTTCATCCCAGCCTTGGGGGGGGTAGGAAGAAGGGTGGAGTTGCCATGGCATCATTGGCTCCAGTGAGGTCACAAGCACTTTCCCCATGACTGTAATAAGTGGACTTGTTGGGTAATGCCTCCAGTGAATTCCAAGCTCAGCCAAGAGATAGGGATCTCTCCCTCAAAGGACAGAACGTCCAGTTAAGAACATGATGAATTCATATTGTGGGGAAGGGGCTCTGGAGAGGCTGGAGAGGCTGGTGGCATGGGGGAGAGAACAGTGCACTCTCCCTGCCACAGTCAGGGAGCAGTGCCGGGATGCCAGGGCCATGGATAGGATATTCAGTGCTGCTTCCTTCCTCTGCTTTCCCCTACGGAGTCATGCTGGAACACTCCTTCACCCCGCCAAACCTCAGTTCCTTCATCTGAAATGGGGAAAACAGTAGGACGATCGATTGATAAACCAACTGTCAGCTTAGGCTGTAGACTAAGAGTTGGAGAATTTGGTAGTTAGCTATCCCAGCTCCCCTCCAGAGTGGGCTGCCTGGGGCCATGGGTGCTGTCCATCTGGAATGCGCCAAAAATAGGATGAGAAATGAGAAGAGCAGAATCCCCTCTCTCAGCCTCCTTCCCTTGGGTTAAACTTAAAGGGGGGAGCAAAACTTGTAGGCAGCAGGGATGTGGGTGACTTCTTGACCTCCACTCCCAGCCGAATATAGGGGATGAGGTCAATGTGTGACTTAATATACCCCCTCTCCCCACACCCCAAGACACACAGACTCCCAGGAGTTTGGGGAAAGGGGCCTGGAGCTGGAATGTTTATTCAGCAGCTAAAGGCTGTCTGACTTTGTCTCTCACAAGGAGACAAGGCTCAGCACTGCCTCCAAGACTCGGAGCCTGGGGATTGATGGGAAAATACTGGGAAAAGAGGTTGCTGGGTTGTTTTTTTTGGGGGGAGGTGTTGAATTGTGTAACAACCCTAAAGTTGTCTTTCAAGCTCAATCCAGGCTTTTTCTTGCCTGGATTTGGATTCTCAAGATTAGAAATCTAACCCACATTCCTCCCCCTCACCTCTCCCTTTCTCCCTCTCTCCCTTCCTCCCACCCCCCCCCCCTCTCTCTCTCTCTGTCTGTCTGTCTGTCTCTCTCTCTCTCTCTGTTCAGTCTCTGTCTGTCTGTCTGTCTGTCTGTCTCTCTCTCTCTCTCACACACACACACACACACACACACACACACACACACACACACCATACTCAGGGATGGAAAAACCCAGACAGACAAGGAAACTCCCTCTCCCCCCCCCCCATTCTTTAACAACACCCCCTCAACTCTCGATCTCCTAGGGATATATTCTTATTGTCAGTGGCCCAACGAGGTAGGGGCAGGGTGTCTGTGGATGCAGGTTGTGGCGTCCTTCTGGGTAGGTATTTTGCACGAGGGTGCATCTTGTATGCCCTGGTTAGGTGTCTATGTTGTGATCAACGGGTGTGTGCTCTTGTGCTGCTGTGTTTGAAACAACAGCCCCAGGGGCCCGAGAGCAAAGAAAACATACTAGCCAGGAAAACCAGGTGTCCTGGCCCCCTCCCATGCAGCACCAGACACACAGCAAGCCCACACATCTGGAATCAGCATAGCCCGCCCCCCCCCCCCAAAGCATGCGTGTGCCGGGGAGGCACATCTGGCGAGGTTAGTGAATCTGCTGGTTGTAACACTTTCAATTTATTGGCTGGGGGTATTCCCAGATGGCTGACCTCACTGCCCCAGGGAAAAGAGAGGCCCCTACACAGCCCCATCCTCCCATCCCCCATCCCCTCCCTCATCCCTGCCCCTTGGACAGGCGCACTCTGAAACCAGAGCTCAAGAATAACACCAAAATTCAGTGGGGGAGGGCAAAGGAGGACGGCTGGGTTTGCTGGGACATTACAATGAGGTTTTTGCCACTGACTATACAGAATATAATTTGGAGTGAGAGGGACAAGAAAGATGGGGGAGTCTTCCTCTCCAAGCAAACCTCTTCCAGATACGGTGGAGAGGAAGACGTGGGGAGGGGGTGCTGCCTGTGGAGAACTCTGGTGTCCTCAAATGTCTCCATGAAACCTTCATCTCCTGGACCTTCGCTGCTCGGCCACAGGCAGGTACAGGACAGGAGAGAAGAGCAGTGGGGAAAGGCATTTTGAGAAGTCCGGTTCCCCTACCGCCAAAGACTCAACTGGGATCCAAGCTGGAGACTGTGGCTCAAGAGAGGAAAGGGAACGGCCTCCCTCTGTCCCCTTGTCCAACCATGTAAGACAATCAGTGGGGAGGAGGGGAGCTGGTGTCCGAGGGAAGGAGGCCTTCCTCTTCCCGCTGGGGATGAAGGGAGAGGTCACTTCCTGCTCATTTCCTGCTGTGAAGGGTGTCCTGGAACTTGGTGCTGGTGTAGCGAAGATGGAAGCCCTTTTTGTTGATGGTGTCGTCAGAGTGGAATCTCACCAGGACCGAATCTCCAGCCGAGTACACTTCCTCTGGGGGCTGTGGGAAGGCAAGGGCCAGGCAGGGGTGAGGGCTGGGGATACTCTTTTTTCCCAGGCCGCCTCCTCAGGGACACCCTGGGTCCCCCCTGAGAGAGCAGCGTCCTAGGAGCTTGCATTTAGAATTGGAGAGGGTCTGAGTTATCCCTTTCATTTTACAAGTTAGAAACTGAGTCTTAGAAATGTTAAATATCTTGTTCAGAGTCACTAAGTAACCCCAGGCTTGGGCAGGATTCAAACAGGTCTCCCTTACCAATAAAGAAAAACGAGGCGGCTTACTGCTTGTCGTACAGCTAGGTACTGAAGGAGGTGTGAACAGGGCAGTCCGGTGCCCTTTATCTGCTCCAGTCCCTAACTTTAAGTCTGATAGGAGCAAAAGACAACTTCTTGTGCCCCACCAAAAAACACTGGATTCCTAGCAGCAGGAGTTATAGTCTTGTATCTCCTCTGTGACTGAACACGGAAGTACCTCTCTAGCCCTTGTTTTCCTCATCTATGAACTGAAGGAGTGGGACTCTCAAAGAATGCTTTCAGCTTTGAAATTTCATGTGGGTTGTTTAATGTCAAGCCCTCTCTCCCCCCATCCCACATATATTTCCCCTGGATTTATTGGTCTTATCAGGGTAGGAGAGACTTGTGCAATAAGAATTTGAAGAAATCCAGTTGGGAAGATGAGATTTAGGAGGATGACCCATAGCTCTCAAGTCAGGATCTGGCACAGCTAATCACTAGGTGGATGGGTTTGGACAAGTCATCTTTACTAAGGTTTTCTTTTTGCTAAACAGAGCTAATAATATCTCTCTTCCTTAACTCTCCAGATTGTCTGTAAAAAAAACAAGTGAGATTGTACATTCAAAATGGCATTCTTTTTTAAACTTTTAAACTTGAGATTTCATTGGTGTAGTAAATGATTAAAAAGGAAATTCACCATCACCATCACCAATGTAGATTAGCAACTTTTTTGTTTTAGAAAGTTGTCGATTATATATCAAGTTAAATGACTTGCCAGGGTCATATAACTAGTAATCAAAGGTAGGCCTGGAGCCCAAGCTTTCCACATTCTAGGACCAGGTCTTTATAATTGTACTACACTGCTTCCCATTATTATTTTTGAAATTATTTTTCATCCAGTTGTGCCTTGGAACACAACTGTTAGGTGAAGAGAACAATATTCTCTTGGATTTCAGAGATGGGAATGAGGCTGGAGAAAAACAGAGGATGGAGGCAAAGTTGCCCCTAGACTGAACTAAGGTTTTTTTTTTTTTTTTGTTGTTGTTGTTGTTGTTTTTTTTTATCATAACATCTGATGATTCAATGCCTTTTGAGGAAGGAATGGTCTCTGCTTTCTTCCCTTTTCTCTCTTTTTTTTCTCCTTTGGTGATCTCATCAGCTCCCATGGCTTCAGTTATCTCTATGCAGATTTTTCTCAGATCTATATATCCAAGGGGTAATCTCTCTTCTGAACTTCAACCCACTTCTCCAAAATGCCCTGTTGGGCATTTGAACCAGATGGCCCATGGGCATCTCAGACTCAACACGTCCAAAACAGACCTCCTCTTTCCCTTTGGAACATCTATTATTAGTTGCTTTTCATTTTGGGACAAAGCAAGGATTATCACCACTTTACTACTGCTAAGAGCATCTCACCCCACATATCCAATCCACTGCTAAATACTCTTAATAGATTTCTCTTCTCCACTCTAAACACCACTAACCTAGTTCAGGCTCTCTCATTACTTCCCACCTTCCTGCCTCAAATTTCTTACTACTGGAACCATCCTCTACAAAGCTGCCAGGGATTTTCCTAAAGACCGACCAACTCTTACTCTGGTGGCTCCCTATTAGCTGGGATCAAATATAAAGTTTTCTGTTGGGCATTTAAGATTCTTCTGCCCATCTCTTCCCTGTAGGCCCAGGAATGTTTGCCCACTTGCCTATTGCTTGTACATGATATTTCATCTTCTGTCTCCCATTCCTGGAATGCTCTCTCTTCTCAACTCTGTCTCTTCCCATCCCTTGCTGCTTCTTAGAGTCAGCTCATCTTCCTAGTTCCCTCCATCACTAGAGTCTTTCCCTCCCAAGTTACCTTTCTTCTTCTCTGTGTATCATATATGTACATATTTATGCTGGATTCCTCATTAACATATAAACTACTTGAGGGCAGGCACTGCTTTTGCAAATTTTTTTTTAGCCTTTTTTGTTCTCCCAGCACTTGGTGTAATACCTGACATATAGTAGTTGTTTAATAAATGCTAATTAACTAATACTCTGTTAACGTGGGATGATATCCATAAACCAGCCTTGATGCTGACCAGGTTGCTGCTCACTGGACAGCCAGGTTGTTCTTTCCTGTGACCCCACAGAACCCCAAGGATTCCACTTCAATCCCAGACTGTCCTTGCAGTTATACACCTGCATGGTGACATGCGGAGGACTTTCTCACCTGATGGGAAGAATCCTAGGCTTCTAGGGATCTTGGTAAATAACCAGACTAATGTTTGGAACTGGCACACCCTGAAACTACACATTAATTTCCCTCATTCCACATCTTCTACTGTCCAAGGTGAGGAAGGAAATGGAAAAACGGAAGGCTGCTGGGGGCAGATGACTAAAGATCTTATTATTCTTCACCAAGAGGTGCTGGCACTGAGAAGCTGTGGGGCATAAGGAGATGAGAAGAAAAGCTTTGTAGCCAGGGGAGATCAGGCCAGGTAGTCCAGGCTGAGAGAGGAGCGCCAGGAAAAAATGGGGTGTGTGACCTCTGGACCTTCCTCCAACTCCTCCTACCCCCATCTCTCTCTCCCTGCTTCCCTTTCCCCATCCCTGCCATTTACACAAAAGCTGAATAAAGCTCTGCTTCCATAAGAGCCTGAGTAAAGCTAATAGTCTAGCAGCTGCTGCCGCGTCATTGGAGTTTAACTCATCCCGAAGCATCCAGGCTGTCCCCAAAGAGTGACCCTGAGGAACAAGACAGCAGTGTGTACATGTGTGTGTTGTTTTGTGTGAGAATGGAAGAGGTGGGAGCTTAGGAGAAAGGTGTTGAAATAATTTCATTGGAGGAAAGGATGAGAGATTATGTAGAAAAGAACTTTTAAAAGGAGAAAAGAGAAAACATGAACTTTGGGCTTTGATCTCACCTCTAGGACATATATTTTTAGGGCCTTTAAAGTACTATGGGGGTAGCTTGGACTGATGAGAAGGTGGGAATTTCTATATTGACAAAAGGGGACATAGAATATAGGATGAGTTCTTACTAGATTCCATACTAGATTCACACGAACTAACATAGACATGTTGCCTCTGATTTCTTTCCAGCCCTGACTCCATGCTAAAATGTCCCCTAAAACTACTTTGGTAGTAAAGACAGGGAACTGACCCCAAAGGGCAAACAGAGCTCCTCCTTTCTTAGCGGCTCCACAGAGTCAGACCACCTCAGGACAGGCCCAATACAAACAAGGGAGTGGATTATGATTTAGCCCCAAACTGACTGGTTTTTCTGGGTCTTCTGAGAGCCTAACATAACTAAGCCAAATATCTCAGCCTACCTCTAAATCATCCACAAATTCTCGACCCAGTCAGGCCTTCCCTGCCCCGACTCCAGACCCCATTTCAAGGGCCTAAGACAACTCCCCCATTATAATCCACCTTGTTGAGGGGAAGAACTCACCCCAGAGCCACAGTAACGCCCAAGCCTGGGTGCTGTGCTGTCATAGCCGTCAAAGAGTTCCATGTAATCATAGCCACAGTCAGCCTCCTCTTCCACCTCGAAGGTCTGAAATACCAACTCCACACCGTAGCCCTCCTCCGCCACAATGACCCACTCACAGTCTGATCCTCCAGGGTAGTTGTTGTCCCCAAACTGGGCATGGGAGTAGAGGTCCTTGGTCTTCACTTCTGCTCGCACATGGCCCCCGCACTCTGTACATAGGAGGGGGAGACACATGTCAGTGGTGAGGTGGGAAGGTAAGCAAGAGAGGGAGCTGCCAGTAACACCCCTTGTCCTCCCCCCTCCTCCTCTCCATCCCCTTCCTCTGTCTGTCCCTCTGTCTCCGTGTGTCTGTCCCTCTCCATCTCTCTCTGTCTGCCTATTTCTCTGCTTATCTCTTTCTCTGTGTTTCTCTGTGTCTGTCTGCCTATCTGTGTTTCTGTCTCTCTGTCCCTCACACATACTTTACTGCTTATTGCAGTTTCCCCTTGTGCACACTCAGGAGCCAAGAGGCTGCTGATGTGGAGGGAGTGAAAGGATGAAAGCAGGGACATGACTAAGCCACAGGAAGGGAGATGGAGGAGAAGGGCCAAAACTGCAAAGGGAAGAGGGGGGAGAGCTCAGTTGTCATTTTAGGCCTTTGCCAAAGGTTAACATCGAACAACCAGTAAGCATCCCAACAAGCATCACCTCGAACAGGCTGCCTCCACATGACTGACTGGCTGGCAGCAATACCCTTCTGGCCCCTGGACTGAGGAGCCTCAAGGCCAGCACCCTTCATCTCTGGCAGTCTGCTTTCCTCCATGAAGCCTTCCTTGACGTCCTAGCCCCCAGAGACCAATGGCGTCCCCCTCTGAATTCTCATTGTGCTTACTGCTTATACCAAAGGCATTGTTAGATGTGTGATGTCTCCATCTAGACGCAATGGTCCCCAGCAAGGCTAGCGTGGGAATCCCTCACTTTTTTGTGCACAGTGTGGAGCCTGTGTTTTTCCCCAAAGTCTCATGATCCTTCAAGACTTAATAGCCTGACTTCCTCCCAGGATCATTCTGACCCAGGGAGCCCTTGTAGAAACCTAGAGAAACACTGATTCTAGCACTAATTTGGTGATGGATACATTCATTCTTATGTGCAGATTGGCTTCCTGATTAGATTGTGAGTAGATTGTGTGATTAGATTAGAAGTCAGAGCCCTTGTTACTTTTTTTGCATCTCTTAGTATCTAAGTGGATGGATGGATGAATTTGCTGAGCCCAGGCCCCACCCTCTCCCAACCAAGTCCCTGGCCCCACCTGTGGAATGGGAAGCTTGGAAACCCTTTCTCTGGACAGAGTTGTCAGAGAAGAAGCGCAGAAACATGCGATTTCCAGTGGCCAGGACAGGCTCAGGCTTCTTGCTTCCGCAGAAGCGACCCAGTACAGGGGCTTTAGCATCACGGCCATCATAAACCTCCAGGTGGTCATAGGTACATTCTGGCTGGGACTCAATGTCCAACTCTGAGAAGGTCTGGAGAAGGGAGGAGGAGGAGAGGACATAAGCCCCTTTTAGCCACCAAATAAGGACAACCCAGCATAAAACGCCCACAGACTGGCTAGTGGGGAAGGGGTTGCTACAGGGGGGAAGCAAGAAAGAATGGCAGTCAGTGAAAGCTTCAGGATTGGAGGAGAGGAGACAGTTAACATTCTCAGGGCTGCAGGTGCTCATGCTCTGCTTCCGGGTCAGGTTCTATATTACTAGGGCTGGGCACTGCTCCTCTCTATGGTTATGCTCACGGTGCCAGCCACCCGCCATCCTGTGATTTATTCCAGAAGGTGGACGATGGGGAATCTTGGCCAAAGGAGGTCAAGGGAAGGAGAACACATGTATATGTGTGGCATCTCACCAGTTTGACACGGTGCCCAGCTGTGCTAGAAATAGCCCAGGTACACTCCTTTTTGCTTGGGTACTTATCAGGCCAGTTGGGGCTGGTGATGGTGCCACTGGTGGATGTAACCTTGTGGTCACAGCCAGCTGTGGGGAAGTGGGGGAAAAGATCAGCAAGTACAAAAACTTCATTCTCCTGTCATCCCTGGGAAAGAGTCTGTGTGAAAATGGGGTTTGGTGGGCTACATTCCCTGCCATCTGGGGGAAAGCTGAGCTGATTGGTCCTACTCGCCATTAGTCAGGCACTTTGTGTCGATGGTGACCTGAACTACAGGGTCAGTAATTAAAAGAACCTAAGTGAGTTCTGAGGGATGTGCGTTAAACCTACCAAAAGATGACAAATGCCATACACAGTTGCCCAGGTCTTGCCAATAACAAGTCTTACAGACCAGGAAGAGAGAAAAGGACAGGTGGATGAGGAGTTCAAAGTCCTTTCTGTGACTCTGGACAAATCACTTACTATCTCTTGAACTCAATTTTTCATGTGTGAAATGGGGATTAATCATGGCATCTATCTGCTGAGTGAAATGAGCAGAACCAGGAGATCATTACACATTTCAACAATGCTGTATGAGGATGTATTCTGATGGAAGTGGAAATCTTCGACAAAGGGAAGATCCAATTCAGTTCCAATTGATCAATGATGGACAGAAGCAGCTACACCCAGAAAAAGAACACTGGGAAATGAGTGTGGGTTACTTGCATTTTTGTTTTTCTTCCCAGGTTGTTTTTACCTTCTGAATTCAATTCTTCTTGTGCAACAAGAGAACTGTTCGGTTCTGCACACATATATTGTATCTGGGATATACTATAACATATTTAACATGTATAAGACGGCCTGCCATCTAGGGGAGGAAGTACGGGAGGGAAGGGAAAAATTGAAACAGAAGTGAGTGCAAGGGATAATCTTGTAAAAAATTACCCATGCATGTGTTCTGTCAGTAAAAAGTTACAATAAAATAATGGCATCTATCTCATAAGGCTGTGAGGATTAAATGAGGATGTGTGTGTGTGTGTGTGTGTGTATAAAGCTTTGAAAAACTTAAGATGCTATTTAGAAATGCTGGTTCTGATCTTCAATGACAGATGACAGTACAAAAGTGAGCTCAGAATCACCAAGATGGTGGGATGAGGCATCAGGCTTATTGTTCTTAGACACTGTCAGTGTATGGTGGTTTTACATGGTTTACATTAGTTTACACAGGGTTGCACGTAGATTTTAGGATTTCTCAAGGACTGTATTTCAATAAATCCTTAATGATTCATTGGTTTGTAGCTGATCTGTCAGATGGAAGCGGGAAATGGGTATTTTCAGAGTGCATGAGGGTACTGGAAAGTGGGCTGGTCTTCACTAGTAGTTTGTTGCCATTAACTGGGTTAGCAAGTCTAATCTTCCCACATGGTAGAGATAAACTTTGCCTCTGACCGTGTGGGAATGCTAAAGGTTCCAGCCAAAACTGAATTAGTTAAATCCAAGGGAATGAAGTTTTCCTATTGGGACCATGGGAAGGACAAGAACAAGCATCCAGTGCCCAGTGGGTACAAGGCACTGCGCTAAAAGCCTTCGATCCCCACCACATCCTGAGAGGGAGGTCCTATACACTCTCCATCTTACAGATGGGAAAACTGAGGCAGCGGGGTCGCCCAGCTGGCGCCTGAAGCTGGGTTTGGACACTACCGGCCTCGACCAGGACGACTGTCGCGGGGGCCTCACCTTCCTTGCAGTCGTGCTTGTTGTCATGGAGGACGAAGCCGCTGCGGCACTGGCACTCGTAGCTGCCGAAGGTGTTGACGCAGTCCT